>NC_092166.1:73623689-73878689 GCF_045791955.1 Oncorhynchus clarkii lewisi
TCTGCCTGCATCCCTTCTCTCATAGCTGCAGGAAGATGTTTTGAGTTGGAGGTGCATTGCATGCAATTATAATTGTATTTGCCTAGTGGCATACAGTTGAGCAGAGAAGATGTTAGTATTTCCACTAATGGGGTGTTTTTTGTTGTTGCAGTGTCTGGATATGTTTTAGCCTTTTATAGGCACATTTTATGCAATTCTACCTCATTTACATGAAAGAAAACATTGGCTGTCACATTCTGACCTTAGTTCCTTTGTTTTGTCTTTGTTTTAGTATGGTCAGGGCGTTAGTTGGGGTGGGCAGTCTGTTTGTTTTTCTAGTTTGGCTTTTGAGTTTAGCCTGGTATAGTTCTCGATCAGAGGCAGGTGTCGTTAGTTGTCTCTGATTGAGAATCATACTTAGGTAGCCTTTTTCCACCTGTGTTTCGTGGGTGTTTATTTTCTGTTTTGTGTGTCATCACTTGACAGGACTGTTTTGTTTGTTCGTTCTTCCTAGTTGTTATTTTGTTTAGTGTTCAGTTTTGATTATATTACAAATCATGAACACTTACCACGCTGCACCTTGGTCCCCACCTTCTTCCAACGACGACGGGCATTACAGAAACACCCACCACCAAAGGACCAAGCAGCGTGGTAATGGGCAGCAGCAGCAGCAGCAGCGATCGCAGGACTCCTGGACATGGGAGGAGATTCTGGACGGCAAGGGACCCTGGGCACAGGCCTTAGAATATCGCCGCCCCAAGGCTGAGTTGGAAGCAGCGAAAGCCGAGAGGCGGTGGTATGAGGAGGCAGCACGGCAGCACGGTTGGAAGCCTGAGAGGCAGCCCCAAAAATGTATTGGGGGGATGCACACGGGGAGTGTGGCTAAGTCAGGTAGGAGACCTGAGCCAACTCCCTGTGCTTACCGTCAAGAGAGAGGGACCAGGCAGGAACTATGTAATGCCTCATATCGGCCGGGCTAGGTTGGGCATCGAGCCAGGTGCCATGAAGCCGGCTCAGCGCATCTGGTCTCCAGTGCATCTCCTCGGGCCAGGGTACATGGCACCAGCCTTACGCATGGTGTCCCCGGTTCGCCAGCACAGCCCAGTGCGGGCTATTCCACCTCGCCGCACTGGCCTGGCTACGGGGAGCATTCAACCAGGTAAGGTAGGGCAGGCTCGGTGCTCGAGACCTCCAGTGCGCCATCATGGTCCGGTCTATCCGGTGCCACCTCCATGCACTAGTCCTCCGGTGGCAACCCCGGCCCCATGCTGTCTCTCTGTCTACTCCCTACAGGTGCTCCCGCCTGTCCAGCGCTGCCATAGCCTTCCTCCTGCCCAGCGCTGCCAGAGTCTCCCATCTGTCCTGAGCTGCCAGAGCCTCCCGTCTGTCCTGAGCTGCCAGAGCCTCCCGTCTGTCCTGAGCTGCCAGAGCCGCCCGTCTGTCCTGAGCTGCCAGAGCCGCCAGTCTGTCCTGAGCTGCCAGAGACGCCAGTCTGTCCTGAGCTGCCAGAGCCGTCCGTCAGCCAGGAGCTGCCAGAGCCGTCAGTCAGCCAGGAGCTGCCAGAGCCGTCCGTCAGCCAGGAGCTGCCAGAGCCGTCAGTCAGCCAGTAGCTGCCAGAATCGCCCTTCACTCCAGTGCTGCCGGAATCTTCCGCATGTCCGGTGCTGCCGGAATCTCCCGTCCAGCCGGTGCTGCCGGAATCTCCCGCCCGTCCGGTGCTGCCGGAATCTCCGGTCCGTCCGGTGCTGCCTGAATCTCCCATCCGTCCGGTGTTGCCGGAATCTCCCGTCCATTCGGACCCGTGGCTTGGGTCTCCAGTCCGCGGTCGGCGGCGAGGGGTGCCGCGTTAAAGAGGCCATGGAGGCGGGTAGAGAGGCGGAGAAGGACTATGGTGGAGTGGGGTCCACGTCCCGCGCCAGAGCCGCCACCGTGGACAGACACCCACCCAGACCCTCCCCTATAGGTTTAGGTTTTGCGGCCGGAGTCCGCACCTTTGGGAGGGGGTACTGTTACGTTCTGACCTTAGCTCCTTTGTTTTGTCTTTGTTTTAGTATGGTCAGGGCTTGAGTTGGGATGGGCAGTCTGTTTGTTTTTCTAGGTTGGCTTTGAGTTTGGCCTGGTATGGTTCTCAATCAGAGGCAGGTGTCGTTAGTTGTCTCTGATTGAGAATCATACTTAGGTAGCCTTTTTCCACCTGTGTTTCGTGGATGTTTATTTTCTGTTTTGTGTGTCATCACTAGACAGGACTGTTTCGTTTGTTCGTTCTTCATGGTTGTTATTTTGTTTAGTGTTCAGTTTTGATTATATTAAAAATCATAAACACTTACCACGCTGCACCTTGGTCCTCACCTTCTTCCACCGACGACGGGCGTTACATTGGCAGAATATTTTTTTATACCTCACAAATTATTGAACTTAGTGGCTTTTATGAGAGTGACAAACTGAGACCAGTAAAAAAAAAACTGGTCTTGAATGCAAACAATAGCTCAGGCCAATGAAGAGACAAAAATATTGTACACTATTAGGAGGAATACATATATACATTATAGGCTACAGTAGGCTACTAAATAAACTTTCCAGTGGCACTGACTCACCCAGTGAATATGACGAATCCTAGGCTGCTCACCGGTTATGGCAGATTTGCTTGTTCCAATAGCCTATCTCAAGATAAACTATGTTGAAAAACAGTGCTACTCGCTCAGAATCGCCCCAAGGTTGTTTGCTTTCCAAACTGTATGTTTTTCGAAAGGTAAACTGACATCTGCAACCAAATATAATCAATAGATGGCAGTTCCCATTCAACTCAGGACTGGCAGCCATTCCTAGTGTACTCATAAGTTTAACAGTCAAATGTCCAGGGTTAGAGGTTCCAAAATCCTTCTATGGATTATACAGTTGAAGTCGGAAGTTTACATACACCTTAGCCAAATACATTTAAACTCAGTTTTTCACAATTCCTGACATTTAATCCTAGTAAAAATGTTAGAATCACCACTTTATTTTAAGAATGTGAAATGTCAGAATAATAGTAGAGAGAATGATTTATTTCAGCTTTTATTTATTTCATCACATTCCCAGTGGGTCAGAAGTAAACATACACTCAATTAGTATTTGGTATCATTGCCTTTAAATTGTTTAACTTGGGTCAAACGTTTCGGGTAGCCTTCGACAAGCCCACAATAAGTTGGGTGAATTATGGCCCATTCCTCCTGACAGAGCTGGTGTAACTGAGTCAGGTTTGTAGGCTTCCTTGCTTAAACACACTTTTTCAGTTCTGCCCACACATTTTCTATAGGATTGATCTCAGGGCTTTGTGATGGCCACTCCAATACTTTGACTTTGTTGTCCTTAAGCCATTTTGCCACAACTTTGAAAGTATGCTTGCGGTCAGTGTCCATTTGGAAGACCCATTTGCGACCAAGCTTTAACATGATATCTTGAGATGTTGCTTCAATACATCCACATAATTTTCCTTCTCATGATGCCATCTACTGTATTTTGTGAAGTGCACCAGTCCCTCCTGCAGAAAAGCACCACCACAACATGATGCTGCCACCCCCGTGCTTCACGGTTGGGATGGTGTTCTTCGGCTTGCAAGCCTCCCCTTTTTTTCTCCAAATATAACGATGGTCATTATGGCAAAACAGTTCTATTTTTGTTTCATCAGACCAGAGGACATTTCTCCAAAAAGTACGATCTTTGTCCCCATGTGCAGTTGCAAACTGGATTTTTTATGGCGGTTTTGGAGCAGTGGCTTCTTCTTTGCTGAGCGGCCTTTCAGGTTATATCCATATAGGTCTAATTTTACTGTGGATATAGATACTTTTGTACCTGTTTCCTCCAGCATCTTCACAAGGTCCTTTGCTGTTGTTATGGGATTGATTTGCACTTTTCTCACCAAAGTACGTTCATCTGTAGGAGACAGAACGTGTCTCCTTCCTTAGCAGTATGACGGCTGCGGGGTCCCATGGTGTTTATACTTGCGTAGTATTGTTTGTACAGATGAACTTGGTACGTTCGGAAATTGCTCCCAAGAGTGAATCAGACTTGTGGAGGTCTACAATTTTTTGTATGAGGTCTTAGCTGATTTCTTTTGATTTTCCCATGATGTCAAGCAAAGAGGCACTGAGTTTGAAGGTAGGCCTTGAAATACATCCACTAATCTCTAATCTCATAAAACATGATAGAAAAAGGTCCAGTGCCCTAGGGGAGTGTTCTGGAGTACTGAAAACAGAGGCTCCAAAATGTTTTTAGCAATTGTATTAGGATTAAACAGGGGTTGGAACCGGATCGAGGAACAGAACCAGAACAGAAAACAAAAGTGATCTATACTGTTCTGGAAAATAACCATTATTTTAAAAGCATGTGAACCGGTTAATAATGTTATTTTACGTTCCTGGCATTTTTTTTCCAATCCCAGAAACAATCCCAGAAACAAGTGCTTATGCAAAGCCCTGACTGTCACTCAGAAACTTATTCTGCTTGCCTGCCTGCCAGCTGAAAATCTTCACATCATTCAGAAATTAGAAATTAGGGAGACCAATAATTTATTAGAGAACAATGGATTCACTTTTTCAATCTTAGTTAAGGAGACTATAGTTATCACGTTTCAGATTGGATTTATTAAGTGCAAATAGGTAAGACGTGGTTTAATTTTAATTCTGGTGCCGCTCTACACACAGAAGCTTGATAGCTAGCTAGTTTGTTTGCTCAAATCAAATCACATTTTATTTGTCACATACACATGGTTAGCAGATGTTAATGCGAGTGTAGCGAAATGCTTGTTCTTCCGACAATGCAGTAGTATCCAATGAGTTATCTAACCTAACAATTTCACAACAATTACCTTATACACACAAGTGTAAAGGAATTAATAAAAATATGTACATAAAGAAATATATGAATAAGTGATGGTATAGAACGACATAGACAAGATGCAGTAGATGGTATAGAGTACAGTATATACATATGAGATCAGTAATGTAGAGGATGTAAACATTATATGAAGTGGCATTGTTTAAAGTGGCTAGTGATACATTTATTACATCAATTTTTTCCATTATTAAAGTGGCTGGAGATGAGTCAGTATGTTGGCAGCAGCCACTCAATGTTAGTGGTGGCTGTTTAACAGTCTGATGGCCTTGAGATAGAAGCTGTTTTTCAGTCTCTCGGTCCCTGCTTTGATGCAATTGTACTGACCTCGCCTTCTGGATGATTGCGGGGTGAACAGGCAGTGGCTCGGGTGGTTGACGTCCTTGATGATCTTTTTGGCCTTCCTGTGACATCGGATGGTGTAGGTGTCCTGGAGGGCAGGTAGTTTGCCCCCGGTGATGCGTTGTGCAGACCTCACTACCCTCTGGAGAGCCTTACGGTTGTGGGCGGAGCAGTTGTCGTACCAGGCGGTGATTACAGCCCGACAGGATGTTCTCGATTGTGCATCTATAAAAGTTTGAGTCTTTTTGGTGACAAGCCGAATTTCTTCAGCCTCCTGAGGTTGAAGAGGCGCTGCTGCGCCTTCTTCACCACTCTGTCTGTATAGTTGGACCATTTCAGTTTGTCCGTGATGTGTATGCCGAGGAACTTAAAACGTAATAATAATGCATGTCATAACAACAAGATGCCCAGCGCTTTATGGCCACACTGTCCAAAGCATATACATAGATTTCCCACTCCATAGCAAGCTGCTCTATCCATTTGTGAAGTAATGTCATGTAAAAACTGAAATGAACGATATAAACCGTTACTTTTTTGGTGTTCAAACCGGTTCAAAACTTTATTTTGCAGTTTGGAAAAGTGGAATGGATAAAACAAAGTATGTTTCTGTTCTGTTCAAAATGGTTTTGGTTCCAACCCCTGGTATGAAATATTGTAATTTTTTTTCATTTCTTGGAGCATACAATATAGCTGAGTATTTGTAAAAAAATAAATGACAGTCTTTTTTTGCTCACTTTTATCAAGAGATCTAATAATTCCGGACCCCACTGTAAATGTTAAGAGTCAGGTCCATATGAGTACGTGCAGAGAATGCAAAGAGCACTATGCAGTTCTATGATTTTTTTGTGTTCCCTTCATGTTGGCTTTGTTTTACTGTAATGCTATTGAAGATGATAAGGACATTTCTAGACAATGGATGGCATTTGGTTGCATTATGTTTAGTGGTAGTCTGTTTTGTCATTCTGGTCAGGATAGTCGGATTCCATGATTTCTTTCTCTGACAGAGACGGAGAGATTTGAGGGATGCGTTTTATCCATCTGGGGGTAGGAGTCCCTCGCATTCCCCTTAAGCTGGGTTCACTGTCAGGGGGTAGACGGTTAGAGGGTTGGAGGGGTGGGGGATAAAGGAGGAGCTGACACCAGCACGATCACAGCCGTCACTCACATGGACCACTAGAGCATGACGCTTAGGCTTCTGGGACGACACCAGCAGAACCCTCTGAGGGAGAGAGAGAGAGAAGGATAGAAGGAGGAGAAGAGAGAGAAAAAGGAAAAAGGAAAAAGAGACGACTCCCCCCCCGAAATGATTCGTGCATTTTTACAATACAGTGCCTTGCAAAAGTATTCATCCCCCTTGGTGTTTTTCCTATTTTGTTGCATTACAACCTGTAATTTAAATGGATTTTTATTTGGATTTCGTGTAATGGACAAAATAGTCCAAATTGGTGAAGTGAAATGAAAAAAATCACTTCTTTCAAAATACAATTCAAAAAGTAAAAAGGGAAAGTGGTGCCTGCATACCATATGTATTCTCCCCCTTCGCTATGAAGCCCCTTAAGAAGATCTGGTGCAACCAATTACCTTCAGAAGTCACATAATTAGTTAAATAAAGTCCACCTGTGTGCAATCTAAGTGTCACATGATCTGTCACATGATCTGTCACATGATCTTAATATATATACACCTGTTCTGAAAGCCCCAGAGTCTGCAACACCACTAAGCAAGTGGCACCACCAAGCAAGCGACACCATGAAGACCAAGAAGCTCTCCAAATAGGTCAGGGACAAAGTTGTGGAGAAGTACAGATCAGGGTTGGGTTATAAATAAATATCTGAAACTTTGAACATCCCAAGGAGCACCATTAAATCCATTATTAAAAAATTGAAGGAATATGTTACCACGACAAACCTACCAAGAGAGGGCTGCCCACCAAAACTCAGGGACCAGGCAATGAAGGCATTAATCAGAAAGGCAACAAAGAGACCAAAGATAACCCTGAGGGAGCTACAAAGCTCCACAGCGGAGATTGGAGTATCTGTCCATAGGACCACTTTAAGCCATACACTCCACAGAGCTGGGCTTTACAGAAGAGTGGCCTGAAAAAAAGCCATTGCTTAAAGAAAAAAATAAGCTAACATGTTTGGTGTTTGCTGAAAGGCATGTGGGATACTCCCCAAACATATGGAAGAAGGTACTCTGGTCAGATGAGCTAAAAAAATGAGCTTTTTGGCTTTCAAGGAAAACGCTATGTCTGGCGTAAACCCAACACCTCTCATCATCCTGAGAACAACATCCCCACAGTGAAGCATGGTGGTGGCAGCATCATGCTGTGGGGATGTTTTTCATCGGCAGGGACTGGGAAACTGGTCAGAACTGAAGGAATGATGGATGGCGCTAAATACATGGAAAATCTTGAGGGAAACCTGTTTCAGTCTTCCAGAGATTTGAGACTGGATAAGCCATTTCCCAATGTTATCCTCCAAAGCATTTACAGTAGTACTAAAACTGTCAATCATATATTTCTACCATTGTGACTACATCCCAAAAAGACATGCCATTTTCACAATGTTATCCTCCAAAGCATTTACAGTAGTACTAAAACTGTCAATAATATATTTCTACCATTGTGACTACATCCCAAAAATGACATGCCATTTTCACAATGTTGCAGAAAGTTAGTCTGACAACATTATCACAAAGGTTTTTTGTGAGTTGTGAGGAAAGTTGCCATGATACTACCTTGTGACAACATTGTTACGGCAATGTCTATATTAGGACAGCCTCTGCTAAGACAGCAGAAGTTATTGAGACTGAAGCTGTCCGAATAGGGACACCATATTACAAGCAATTTTGTTTAGTAGGGATTACGTCTACCTTCATCCACCTACAGTACTGTCACCTTCTCCAGAGAAGATTGTATCGAAGTGACCTATGATAACATTATGATATGACATTGTCACAGTGTTGCAGATAGGTTGTGAGATTGTTGTCATGACAATACATTGTGACAACCAATTTGTGTCTAGTAGGGATTACTTTTTAAAAAATATTTTTTTATTTAAGTAGGCAAGTCAGTTAAGAACACATTCTTATTTACAATGACAGCCTAGGAACAGTGGGTTAACTGCCTTGTTCAGGGGCAGAACAGGTTTTAATCTTGTCGGCTCAGGGATTCGATTGTTCAAACTTTCGGTTACTAGTCCAACGCTCTAACCACTAGGCTACCTGGCACCTTAGCTACTGTAGCCTGTCCAGGGAAGATCCTGTCTAAGTGTCTCTTGATAACAGTAATCTGATCGACACTTTATCCAGCTAGGATGTTCACGGTCGTGTGTAACCCAGAAGGGCCTCTCCGTGCTCTTCGACTTTATTAGCACACGTCAGTGTAGTCTTCTGTCTGCGTCCAAAATATCACCCTATTTCCTACTAAGTGCACTATTTTTTTACCAAAGCGCATAGGACTATGGTGAAAAGTAGTGCACTATATAGGATATCGGGTCCCATTAGGGATGTCAATTCTCTCATAATCTTTATAGCGCACCTACTGAGTATTAAGAGAAAGAAAGAAGAAGCAATGTTCCCAATTAGCCAGACAGTGTCAGACATGCCCTTTTCAGTGTCAAAACTGATTTGGGGAGACTGCTTCAGAGGACATGTACAGGGTCCTTGAGATTATTTGATTAATTTAGTTGTTTAGGACCTGAGTGGAAGACAAAATGTTTGGTTATGATACTGTGTCCTTTTCTCATGGTCAGAACAGCAGTACACCATACCTTGGACAAAGTGTAGATTTCCTAGCTACTGTATGCAGACAAGTAAATGTATCTAGTTCTTTCTGCAAGCACCAGACAGGCATTCAACAAGATTTTATTTTATTGATAGCGATCGTTCACCATCGTTCACCAAAGATCAGTCTTGTTGAAGCCTAATTTACCTGGGTCAAGGACACTGCCATGTGTTTACAGTCTTACACTAGTTCCAGATGCAGTCTGTACAATCATATTGGTATTGGCTCAGTTGGTAAGAGCATGGTTAGTTCTATCCGGGATCATTGGGGTGTTCCTACTGTAAACACTAAACTTAACCTTAACCCCTACCCTAACCCTAACCTTAATCATAAACCTTACATTACCTTAACCCTTACCTTAACCATTTTACATTTCATCTTAAATGGGTTAGGGACATCCTAAGGATTCCAGATAGCATGGACTATAAGGGCATTGTGCTATTGCCAATGTCCAAGATGGCATAGCAGTCAGACGTCTTTGTCTTTGTCCTGTCGTGTCCCTTGTCTATATCTTTTTATATATTTTTCTTCGCATATCTTTTAAAAGTATATTTCCTAAACCTCAACTTCCACCTGCCTCACCCAATGTGGCGTGGATCTGTTTTTTTCTTCTAATGTATTTATATTTACTTCGGATCTGGAATCCCTCAACTGAAGCTAGCCAGCTAACTACCTACCAGCTATCAGTCAGGAAACCATTGCTAGCGGTCATCAGCTAACCTTTAGCTCGGAAAGCTCTCGCCAGTTCGTACAACGTGACTCAAACCAGAGCATAACGGACCTATTTTTTCTCTCCATATCCCCGGATTCCTATCGCAAACTCTGAACATTTTCATCTGGAACTTCGCAACTAGCTAAACGCAATCCCGGGTGACTACTCCTGGCTAGCGTTTCCATCCCGGCGCAAGCACCAATTAGCCTGAAGCTAGCCTGGCTAGGGCTCCTGGGCTACCACCGAAGCCCACTCCTGGATTACAATATCCAGACCCCTTCTACTGCCGGTACGGGGCACGGAACCCCGCCGATCCTCTACGACTGGAATACTGACGTAATCTGCCCGAGGATTCCAACAGGCCCCTCAGTCCGCTGAAGGCCCATTCTGCTAACCGCGGCCTGCTAGCTACCTAGAGCTACTACTTGGAACCCAACTAATCCACAACTGGTCTATCGACGTCACCGCACGAAGAGGCAAAAACCTCCACCGCGACGTCCCCCAAAGGCCCTTCTGCTAACTTGCTAGCCCCGGTCTACTAACTACTAGCTTGCTAACCCCGGTCTGCTAACTGCTAGCTTGTTTGCCCCGGTCTGCTAACTGCTGCTTGCTTGCCCCAGACTGCTAACTGCTAGCTTGCTTGCCCCGGTCTGCTAACCGCTAGCTTGTTTGCCCCGGCCTATTAACTGCTAGCTTGTTAGCACTGGCCTGCTAACTGTCTGAATCGACGTGTCCCCAGCCAGCCCAACCACTCACTAGACCCATATGTTCACTTGGCTACGCATGCCTCTCGCTAATATCAATCCATTAATCCATTACAATTCATCCATTACTGTCCTGGTTAGTGATTACTGTCTTATTTCACTGTAGAGCCTCTGGCCCTGCTCAATATGCCTTAACCAACCATGTTGTTCCACCTCCTACATATGCGATGACATCACCTGGTTTAAACGACTCTAAAGACTATATCTCTCTCATCATTTCTCAATGCCTAGGTTTACCTCCAATGTACTCACATCCTACCTTACCTTTGTCTGTACACTATGCCTTGAATCTATGCTATCGTTCCCAGAAACCTGCTCCTTTTACTCTGAGTTCCGAACCTGCTAGAAGGCCAGTTCGTATAGCCTTTAGCCGTACCCTTATCCTACTTCTCCTCTGTTCTTCTGGTCCTGCAGTGCTTAGCTCCACTCCCACTCCCCAGGTGCTCTCAAGCATGTTAACATTAGAAGCCTACTCCCTAAGTTTGTTTTACTCACTGCTTTAGCACACTCTGCCAACCCAGATGTCTTAGCCGTGTATGAATCCTGGCTTAGGAAAACCACCAAAAACCCTGAAATCTCCATCCCGAAATATAACGTTTTCCACCAAGATAGAACTGCCAAAGGGGGCTGTGTTGCAATCTACTGCAAAGATAGACTGCAGAGTTCTGTCTTACTATCCAGGTCTGTACCCAAACAATTCGAGCTTCTACTAAAATTCACCTTTCCAGAAACAAGTCTCTCACTGTTGTCGCTTGCTATAGACCACCCTCTGCCCCCAGTTGTGCCCTTGACACCATATGTGAACTAATTGCCCCCCATCTATCTTCTGAGCTCATGCTACTAGGTGAGCTAAACTACTAGGTGACCTAAATGCATGCTATTCAATCCATCACTGCCCGCACCTGCCCGCCCGTCCAGCATCACTTCTCTGGACGGCTGTGACTTAGAATACGTGGACAACTACAAATACCTAGGTGTCTGGTTAGACTGTAAACTCTCCTTCCAGACTCACATTAAGCATCTCCAATCCAAAATTAAATCTGGAATCGGCTTCCTATATCGCAACAAAGCATCCTTCACTCATGCTGCCAAACATACCCTCGTAAAACTGACCATCCTACCGATCCTCGACTTTGGCGATGTCATCTATAGCCTCCAACACTCTACTCAACAAATTTTATGCAGTCTATCACAGTGCCATCCGTTTTGTCACCAAAGCCCCATACACTACCCACTACTGCGACCTGTACGCTCTCGTTGGTTGGCCCTCGCTTCATACTCGTCGCCAAACCCACTGGCTACAGGTTATCTACAAGTCTCTGCTAGGTAAAGCCCCACCTTATCTCAGCTCACTGGTCACCAGAGCAGCACCCACTCATAGCATACGTTCCAGCAGGCATATTTCACTGGTCACCCCCAAAGCCAATTCCTCATTTGGTCGCCTTTCCTTCCAGTTCTCTGCTGCCAATGACTGGAACGAACTGCAAAAATCACTGAAGCTGGAGACTCATATCTCCCTCACTAACTTTAACCACCAGCTGTCAGAGCAGTTCACAGATCACGGCACCTGTACATAACCCATCTGTAAACAGCCCATCTATCTACCTCATCCCCATACTGTATTTATTTATTTATCTTGCTCCTTTGCACCACAGTATCTCTACTTGCACATTCATCTTCTGCACATCTACCAATTCAGTGTTTAATTGCTATATTGTAATTACTTCGCCACCATGGCCTATTTATTGCCTTAACTCCCTTATCTTACCTCACTTGCATTCACTATATATAGACTTTTTTTGTTTTATTTTTTTCTACTGTATTATTGACTGTATGTTTTCTTTATTCCATGTGTAACTCTATGTTGTTGTATGTGTCAAATTGCTATGCTTATAAAGGTGAAATAACATAAAATTTAAATAAATGTCATGTGTTCACAAACTGAACATAGATACACTGATTGGACTGTAAGTCACCCAGCAGTGTTCATAATGTTTTGTACCATCAGTGTATATTATTCTGTTATATATTGTCTAAATTCTTACCTAATTTAACAAAGCTTCTGCTCACAATTTGGCCTTATGAATAATCGGATACCCCCTAAACGTCAAATCAAATATTATGTCACATGCTTCGTAAACAACAGGTGTTGACTAAAATCCAATTTATGCTTGATTTCGAAAATGTGGTCGGCGGCGCCGTGTGGATGGTGTGATGCAATTGCGGAGCCCCGCATTGACGTGATTGGTTGATGGTAGGTGGAGGTGGGAGGTCCACTACGAACCTAAACTCCCTTCCTTGACTGCTTCCTTCACAACAGCTCTGCGCTGCTCCATGAAGAGCAAGCTGTATGAATGCCCTGACTTCTGCAGAGGCTGTATCATACTAAATACTGCAGATTGCCCATGCAGCGCCTTTAATTGTGAAACGCTTACTTACATGTCATTTGTATAAAAGTGTCTCCCAAGAGGTATACACTGAATGTACAAAACACCCCCCACCACGTTTTGCCCTCAGAACAGCCTCAATTCATCGGGGCATGGACTCTACGAGGTGTTGAAAGCGCTCCACAGTGATGCTGGCGCATTGTGACTCCAATGCTTCCCACAGTTGTTTCAAGTTCGCTGGATGTCCTTTGGGTGGTGGACCATTCTTAATACACACATGAAACTGTTGAACGTGAAAAGCCCAGCAGAGTTCATTAAGTTTTGTACACTCAGTATATATTGTTCTGTTATATATTGTCTAATTTCCTACCTAATTTAACAAAGATTCTGCTCACAATTTGGCCTTATCAATCCTCTGAAACCCCCTCAATGTCAAATCAAATCAAATGTTATTTGTCACGTGCTTCGTAAACAACAGTCATAGCCAAAAGTTTTGAGAATGACACAAATATTAATTTCCACAAAGTTTGCTGCTTTATTGTCTTTAGATATTTTTGTCAGATGTTAATATGGAATACTGAAGTATAATTACAAGCATCAAAGGCTTTTATTGACAATTACATGAAGTTAATGCAAAGAGTCAATATTTGCAGTGTTGACCCTTCTTTTTCAAGACCTCTGCAATCCACCCTGGCAGGCTGTCAATTAACTTCTGGGCCACATCCTGACTGATGGCAGCCCATTCTTGCATATTCAATGCTTGGAGTTTGTGGGTTTTTGTTTGTCCACCCGCCTCTTGAGGATTGACCACAAGTTCTCAATGGGATTAAGGTCTGGGGAGATTCCTGGCCATGGACCCAAAATATTGATGTTTTGTTCCCCGAGCCACTTAGTTATAACTTTTGCCTTATGGCAAGGTGCTCCATCATGCTGGAAACTGTTCACCAAACTGTTACTGGATGGTTGGGAGAAGTTGCTCTCGGAGGATGTGTTGGTACCATTCTTTATTCATGGCTTTGTTCTTATGCAAAATTGTAAAAGTACACTCCCTTGGCTAAGAAGCAACCCCACACATGAATGGTCTCAGGATGCTTTACTGTTGGCATGACACAGGACTGATGGTAGCGCTGCTCTTGTCTTCTCCAGACAAGCTTTTTTCCAGATGCCCCAAACAATCGGAAAGGGGATTCATCAGAGAAAATGACTTTAACCCAGTCCTCGGCAGTCCAATCCCTGTACCTTTTGCAGAATATCAGTCTGTCCCTGATGTTTTTCCTGGAGAGAAGTGGCTTCTTTGCAGCCCTTCTTGACACCAGGCCACCCTCCAAAAGTCTTCGCATCACTGTGCGTGCAGATGCACTCACACCTGCCTGCTGCCATTCCAGAGCAACCTCTGTAATGGTGGTGCCCCGATCCTGCAGCTGAATCAACTTTAGGAAACGGTCCTGGCGCTTGCTGGACTTTTTTGGGTGCTCTGAAGCCTTCTTCACACCAATTGAACCGCCCTCCTTGAAGTTCTTGATGATCCGATAAATGGTTGATTTAGGTGCAATCTTACTGGCAGCAATATCCTTGCCTGTGAAGCCCTTTTGTGCAAAGCAATGATAACGGCACGTGTTTCCTTGCAGGTAACCATAGTTGACAGAGGAAGAACAATGATTCCATTCACCACCCTCCTTTTGAAGCTTCCAGTCTGTTATTCGAACTCAATCAGCATGACAGAGAGATCTCCAGCCTTGTCCTCGTCAACACTCACACCTGTGTTAACGAGAGAATCACTGACATGATGTCAGCTGGTCCTTTGTGACAGGGCTGAAATGCAGTGGAAATGTTTTTGGGGGATTCAGTTCATTTGCATGGCAATGAACAGTTAATTGCAATTCATCTGATCACTCTTCATAATATTGTGGAGTATATGCAAATTGCTATCATACAAACTGAGGCAGCAGACTTTGTGAAAATGTATATTTGTGTCATTCTCAAATCTTTTGGCCACGACTGTAGACTAAAAGCCCATTTATGCTTTATCCAAAAATGTGGTCGGAGGTGTCGTATGGTTGGTGTGATGCAATTGCGGAGACTTCAGAGGCATGCAGAGACAAAATTTAGCTGCGTACCGCTTTGGCATGCACCACCCAAATGTTGTATCAATGCGGAGGGCTCCAAATAGCTCTGCATTAACATGATTGGTTGACGGCCGGTGCAGGCGGGAGGTCCAGTATAAACACAAACTCACGTCATTGACAACTTCCTTCACAACAGCTCTGCTCTACTCTATGAAGCGCAAGAAGTATGAATGCCCTGACTTCTGCAGAAGCCTTATCACCCTAAATGCTACCGAAGAATTTCTGCACAAACTGTCAGAAACCATCTCAGGGAAGCTCGTCTACATGCTCGTCGTCCTCACCAGGGTCATGACCTGACTGCAGATTGGCATCATAACTAACTTCAGTGGGAAAACGCTCACTCACCTTCGAGGGCCACTAGCACGCTGGAGAAGTGTGGTATTCACAGATAATTCCCGGTTTCAACTGTACCGACCAGATGGCAGTCATTTTGGCGAGCGGTTTGCTGATGTCACAGTTGTGAACAGAGTGCCCCATGGTGGCGGTGGGGTTATGGTATTAGCAGGCATAAGCTATAGACGATGAACACAATTGTATTTTATCGATGGCAATTTAATGCACAGAGATCCTGAGGCCCATTGCCATACCATTCATCCACCGCCATCACTTCATGTTTCAGCATGATAATGTAGGGCCCCATGTTGCAAGGATCTGTACACAATTTCTGGAAGCTGAAAAGGTCCCAGTTCTTCCAGACATGTCACCTGTTGACCATGTTTGAGATGCTCTGGGTCGACTTGTACGACATCGTGTTTTAGTTCCGCCAATATCCAGCAACTTCACGCAGCCATTGAAGAGGAGTGGGACAACATTCCGTAGATTAAGGCCTATGGAATTTATTTCAATTGACTGATTTCCTTGTATAAAGTGAAATTGTTGCAAGTTGCATTTGTATTTTTGTTCAGTGGTATCAATAGATACCTGTCTGAAGCAGAACTTGTGCTTCAGAAGTGGAGGATGAATAACTAAGCTACAACCTCAGAGTACAGTTAAGGAAAGAGGGATGAAAGAGTAAGGAGTGATGAAAAAACGTAACGATAAGGGGGATCATCTACCGAAATTCCTTCCTTGTATACCTGTTTTCTATCCTTTTATACCTGTCATGAGCAGCAGGGCATTTTGTGAAGTTGCTAAATGTTTCATGAAGTGTGTGTGTGTGTGTGTGTGTGTGTGTGTGTGTGTGTGTGTGTGTGTGTGTGTGTGTGTGTGTGTGTGTGTGTGTGTGTGTGTGTGTGTGTGTGTGTGTGTGCGCACGTGTGTGTGTGTGTGCACGTGTGCGTGTGTGTGTGTGCACGTGTGCGTGTGCGTGTGCATGTGTGTTCATTGGACCACCTGTGTTGTTGTTTAAAGTCTTGCCAGATCCCTCCATCTCATATTTTCCTTTAGTATTTTTCCTGTGCTTCCCCATGCCTGTGTGTTGTGTATAACTTGCATCATAATTCAATTAAATTGGGAATAGTGTTTCTGCTGAATATAAAGCCAGTACAGTGTTATTAGGGCCAACTCTAGTGTTTTGGCGGCTCCTAAGAGAGATGTAATAGACAACAGAAAGGCTGATATGAGCTGCTAAATCAGCTGTTTACTTGTATACCATTCTGCTCAGATCCTCTACCCAAACGATCCTCGGCAGGCGGAAGCTGTCCTCTTCCGGATCCAGAAAGAAGTCAATACAAAAATAAAATACAAACATTATATAAGGAACTCAGTCGGGCTTTCAACTTACTGTTGAAAGTTGTAGTAATAGAGTGCACAAACTGCAATTTCAAAATGTGGTAATGCATCAGCAGTTTTCCTCTTGTTATGTCAGTCACTGCAGACTTCAGAGAGTTATTTTTCTGACAGTTGATCAACTAGCACATGTCAGCTACCGTTTTTTAGGTACAGTTTTTTGTCCGTAGATTTTGTTTCATTGTTTGAGTCACTCAGATATCACATGAATACACATAAGACATGTCAAAATGTGTAGATTTGCAGGAAATTAGCTTGAAAACTGCAAATTTTTGCGAGGTGGGGGTTTGTTCCTACGCCGGTAAATGACAATGTAATGCAGTATAATATTTTCCATGTCTATATACAGTATACGGTGGGGCAAAAAATAATTTAGTCAGCCACCAATTGTGCAAGTTCTCCCACTTAAAAATATGAGAGAGGCCTGTAATTTTCATCATAGGTACACTTCAACGATGACAGACAAAATGAGAAAAAAAATCCAGAAAATCACATTGTAGGATTTTTAATGAATTTATTTGCAAATTATGGTGGAAAATAAGTATTTGGTCAATAACAAAAGTTTATCTCAATACTTTGTTATATACCCTTTGCTGGCAATGACGAGGTCAAACGTTTTCTGTAAGTCTTCACAAGGTTTTCACACACTGTTGCTGGCATTTTGGCCCATTCCTACATGCAGATCTCCTCTAGATCAGTGATGTTTTGGGGCTGTTGCTGGGCAACATGGACTTTCAACTCCCTCCAAAGATTTTCTATGGGGTTGAGATCTGGAGACTGGCTAGGCCACTCCAGGACCTTGAAATGCTTCTTACGAAGCCACTCTTTTGTTGCCCGGGCGGTGTGTTTGGGATCATTGTCATGATGAAAGACCCAGCCACGTTTCATCTTCAATGCCCTTGCTGATGGAAGGAGGTTTTCACTCAAAATCTCACGATACATGGCCCCATTCATTCTTTCCTTTACACGGATCAGTCGTCCTGGTCCCTTGGCAGAAAAACAGCCCCAAAGCATGATGTGTCCACCCCCATGCTTCACAGTAGATACAGTATGGTGTTCTGTGAATGCAACTCAGCATTCTTTGTCCTCCAAACACGACGAGTTGAGTTTTTACCAAAAAGTTATATTTTGTTTTCATCTGACCATATGACATTCTCACAATCTTCTTCTGGATCATCCAAATGCTCTCTAGCAAATTTCAGACAGGCCTGGACATGTACTGGCTTAAGCAGGGGGACACGTCTGGCACTGCAGGATTTGAATCCCTGGCGGCGTAGTGTGTTACTGATGGTAGGCTTTGTTACTTTGGTCCCAGCTCTCTGCAGGTCATTCACTAGGTCCCCCCGTGTGGATCTGGGAATTTTGCTCACCGTTCTTGTGATAATTTTGACCCCACGGGGTGTGATCTTGCGTGGAGCCCCAGATCGAGGGAGATTATCAGTGGTCTTGTATGTCTTCCATTTCCTAAAAATTGCTCCCACAGTTGATTTCTTCAAACCAAGCTGCTTACCTATTGCAGATTCAGTCTTCCCAGCCTGGTGCAGGTCTACAATTTTGTTTCTGGTGTCCTTTGACAGCTCTTTGGTCTTGGTCATAGTGAAGTTTGGAGTGTGACTGTTTGAGGTTGTGAACAGGTGTATTTTATACTGATAACAAGTTCAAACAGGTGCCATTAATACAGGTAATGAGTGGAGGACAGAGAAGCCTCTTAAAGAAGAAGTTACAGGTCTGTGAGAGCCAGAAATCTTGCTTGTTTGTAGGTGACCAAATACTTATTTTCCACCATAATTTGCAAATAAATTCATAAAAAATCCTACAATGTGATTTTCTGGATTTTTTCCCCTCATTTTGTCTGTCATAGTTGACGTGTATCTATGATGAAAATTACAGGCCTCTCTCATCTTGTTTAAGTGGGAGAACTTGCACAATTGGTGGCTGACTAAATACTTTTTTGCCCCACTGTATATGATAGTATAAATACCTCACATGTGAGGTAAGCAATTAGCCAATAAAATGTTTATCTGACTCCATAAAGATGATTTAGCCGTGTGCAAGAACACTATACTGTAGTTGGGTTATTGTAGTAGGCAATCAATAAATGTCTGAGAATGGAATTCCAGTTACAAGCGTATTATTGAATTACTTTAAAAAATGAATGGAATCACATACAAGGCATGAAGCTTAAGTTTCAAAGAAAGAGAGAGACAAAGAAACCATGGTTTGTGCCATGGCCCATAGCTAATGGGAGAGAGAAAGAGAGAGAAAGACTTTAGGTATCTCATCACAGCAAGTCAGGGATAGAATTGAAAGAACAATGAATCTAGGACTATTTTATAAGCATCTGGGTTGTTTGGATTCAAAATCTGAATTTTTGACCAATAGAATAACTGTAAAGTTAACCTTCGACCAGACATCAGGTCTATAGGATGTAACCTCTTCGTTTCAGAGGTGAGACAATGGGGGTTGGAAAGACCAACACAGAGAATGTTGAATTCCTTATACAATGCGCAAACAGTTGATGAGAAGAGTCACTTCGAGGGCTATCCTACATAATCCTCCCTTGATCACATCTGATTCTGCATCAGACAGAAGTGTTCAAAACCGGACGGGCAGCACTGTAGTCACTGTAAACAATCTTCAGACCAACAGTTCATGGTCCTACCATCATCATTTCAGGAGTGTCTTTTTGGCAGATAGCGTTGTCTTCTTTAGACATTCACATTTCCTGCATGCAAGCTTAAAAGGAATGCTCAATTCTTCTTTATGAGAGCCAACACATACTCTAACTCAGGGGTGTCAAAGTCAAATGGACGGAGGGCCAAATAAAAAAATCAGCTACAAGACGAGGGCCGGACTGTTCGAATGTTCATTGAAAAATTTTTAAATGACGCATATAGTCTAGTGAACCTAATTGAACCTACTGAAAACCTAACAAATATATTACAATATGATCAGATAAATAAAGCAATATTTTCTTATGGCTCTGTCAGTAATCTTTAATTTTCAACAGACACAAAAGACAAATTTCCTTTATATAAATATCCCCATAACATGAACATTAAATGAAAGAAACCGGTATTCAAGGCACCATCAGTAGACTATATTTTCTATTTTAGCAAAAGTGGGCTAAATTTACTTCAAAGAAAAAACAATAATAGCAATTTTCTATCATCCACTCAACTGAAATATTTTTAAAATATAATTGGATTGAAATACAAAAAAATAAAGTGCAAAAATCTATTAATCAAAAACAACACTTTGTTTAAGGAGAAGTAACATGCAGTGAAAACAAATATTAAATTTTAACTTTTAAACTTGAACTGAGTAAAAACTCTAAATATGTGATTGCACAGTAATGTTCACTTGTTTGAGGTTGAGGGTGATACTTGGTGGTGTCCCATCTTTTCCACAAGTTCATCAATGTTCGGGGTAAGGCTCTGAGCTGAAGAAATCCTCAGAATTGAGTGGAGGTGTTCAGCAGTAAGTCGACTTCTGTGTGATGTTTTGTTCAGGTTCATCAAAGAAAACAGTTGTTCACACAGGTATGTGCTGCCAAACATAGACAACGTTTGAGCAGCCTGGATGCGCAGCTGGGGCATTGTGCCGGGGAGGAAACGGGCAAACTCCGCAGCACCCACTGCCGCATATTTTTCCCTCAGTGCATCATTGCATTGGAGGTCAATCAACTCCATTTGGAGGTTTGGTGGTGAGCTTTCCACGTCAACAGCAAATGGGTTACCGAGCAGTTCCAACCTGCTTTTTTGTGCTTCAAAGTCAGCAAATCGGCGTCGAAAGTCAGTGGTAAGCATACCTATTTTATCAGCCAACTGTGTGCTCGGGAACGCACTGGTAGAGAGCTTCTCTTTCATGGTCTGGCAGCTGGGAAAGTGGCTCAAATTTTCTTTCCGCATCTGCGTCTCCCACAGAGTCAGTTTGGTTTTAAATGCCTTCACTGTACTGTACATATCAGAGATGACACGATCCCGACCCTGCAGCTGCAAGTTTATTGCATTCAGATGACTCGTAATGTCACACAGAAAAGCCATTTCACACAGAAACATTTCGTCTCGGAGTTGTGTTGTGTCTTTCCCTTTGCTGTCCAAGAATAGACAAATCTCCTCACGAAGCTCGAAACATCTTTGAAGCACCTTTCCCTGGCTTAGCCATCGCACCTCTGTGTGATAAGGCAAATCACCATGCTCCGTTTCTAACTCCGTCAGAAATGCCTTGAACTGGCGGTGATTCAAACCTTTGGCTCTGATAAAGTTAACTGTGCGTGTGATGATGCTCATTACATGCTCCATTTTCAAGGCTTTACCGCACAACGCTTCCTGGTGTATGATACAATGATAAGCTGTCAGCTCACCTGTCGCGTTTTCCTCTTGCATCTTTTCCCGTATCTTCGCCACCAGTCCGCTCCTGTGTCCACACATCGCAGGTGCTCCGTCGGTTGTCAAACCCACGAGTTTTTCCCAAGGCAGCTCCATCTCATTTACACATCTTGACACCTCTTCATACAAATCATGCCCCGTAGTTGTGCCATGCATAGGACGTAAAGCCAAAAACTCCTCTGTCACGCTTAGGCTGGAGTCCACTCCGCGGATGAAAATTGACAACTGGGCAATGTCAGAAATGTCGGTGCTCTCATCCACAGCCAAGGAATATGCAATAAAATCTTTTCCCTTTTTCACAAGCTGCTCTTTTAGATTGATGGACAACTGGTCTACTCTCTCGGCAATGGTGTTTCTGCTCAGACTCACATTTAAAAAGAGTTGCCTTTTTTCTGGGCAAACTTCGTCACAAACTTTAATCATGCAGTTTTTGATGAAATCCCCCTCCGTAAATGGCCGGGCTGATTTAGCGATCTCTTCTGCCAAAATAAAACTGGCCTTGACAGCAGCCTGGCCTTGTGATTTGGCTTTTTTGAACAGAGCCTGTCGAGATTTGAGGCCTCGTTTTAATTCCTCTGCCTTTTGTAGCCTTTGTTCCATGTCCATATTCTTGTTTTTGTCCGCGTGTTTCGTTTCATAATGTCGTCTCAGATTATACTCTTTCAGTACCGCCACACTTTCTCCACACAGAAGACACACAGGTTTTCCAGCTACCTTCGTGAACATATACTCCGACTCCCACCTTGTTTGAAACCCCCGGTTCTCAGTATCCACCTTCCGTTTTGCCATTTTTGATGGGTATCTGAAAGTTAATTTTACTGTGATGCTGACGACTGCTGTGCCAATAAATATTGAAATGAAGCAGCCTACTGCTCGGTGCGTCACCTTTGCATTGTGGGAAATGTAGTATTGGTGCGTGTAAAAGATCTGCGGGCTGCCGGCTTGCTGCGGGCCGGTTCTAATAATAAATCAAGATCATCCCAGGGGCCGTAAAAAACCTTCTTGCGGGCCGGATGTGGCCCGCGGGCCTTGACTCTGACATATGTGCTCTAACTGAAGGTACATCACAGATTAATACACATTTCAATTAACATAAAATGGTCTGTTTGTCTGATTGAATTGGTAAATAGCATCTTCAGATGTGGTTTTATAAAATCAGTCAGATGAATATAAAAGATGATCAAAGATCACTGCATCATAAAAACAGTATTATTGAAATGAAGCATCTCAAACTCTTCTCCCTTTGAGAGGAAATAGATGATCTTTGAATATGAGAAAATAAACAAAGAAACAGAATTTTGAAATAATCCAGAACAATTATTAAAGTAAATCAAACAACTTTCAAGCAACTGAAAATGTGAATCTAGCACGTTTGAGGTCTAGCCAATGTGTGAGAATTACAACGCAGGTTCAGTGGTTTCACAAGCAATATCGAAAAGTACATGTATTAGCATCTCAGTTTACAGCACCCAACATTAGCATACCAATGGTGAAAGATCAAAGGTCATTTTGTTATGAAATGTTTGATAGCACACACACATCTATACATTCAGCTGGACTTAGCCATATGCAGTACGCATTGTAAAACAAACTGTTATTTGTGACTTAATATGAGCCATTACATTTTGTCTAGCACTCTGTATACATCAAAGAAATCACATTCACAAAAGTAATCTATATAGCCGTCACAAATGGATATAGAAATTATTGAGTTGCAAAGGAAGAATTTATTAAAACATCATCGTCATATAATCAACATCCTAAGTTTTAGGAGAAAGCTCAAAATCGACCCTATGCTGCAGGTAGAATCGAGACTGTCTGCCCCTCCCTAAATCCCAACATCTCTGCATCATATTCAGCAGGGTAGCCTAGTGGTTAGAGCAGTGGACTAGTAACTGGAAGGTTGCAAGTTCAAGTCCCCGAGCTGACAAGGTACAAATCTGTTGTTTTGCCCCTGAGCAGGCAGTTAACCCACTGTTCCTAGGATGTCATTGAAAATAAGAATTTGTTCTTAACTGACTTGCCTAGTTAAAAAAAAATATGAATACTTCTGTGGCAAGAGTTGCAAAACCTAACTCAATAGTTGGATCTACTTTGTGGGCTGGCAGGCTGACTAAAATGTGCAGGAGGATTTCCTTTGCCTAGGTTCATACAGCGTCTGACCGTATGTCCTTCCTTTTACAGAAATCACAACAAAGCTTTGTGGGCTGTTTGGGATTAGCCTCCATACCTGTCCCAATAGCTGCAATGGGAGCTATTATTTCAGTAGTTTGGTCCGCTCTCACTAGAGAGCAGTTTGGACGTGCACACCACACCCATAAATTGGACTGACTGTGCGTCCATCCCGCAATCTGTATCCGAGTCAGACAAATCACTTTGGAGCCTATTTTTGTTAGAACAAATCTCATGTAGAAACAACCTAGCCACATCATGCTATATTTCGCATGCTTTAAATTCTGATTGCAACTGCTCTATTTTGTGCTCTGATGTGCTGTGGGACTTCACAGTGGTTGGTATCAAGCATGTTCATGTCTACTTTGCTGTGTTGCAATTCAAAAACACAACAAGCTCTATAATTAATTAACATCTTCATACATGTTTTCTTATACATGACAATATATTACCAGTAATGAAGAATTTCATCAATAGTCTAATCAAATACGAGATGATTACCATAACTCAAAAATATCTGTAGCTTGCACCTCGTCCATTGCGTGTGTTATATGTCAGGAAATGTCATGGAATAAATCATCAAAACTTCCTATGGACCCACAGGTGCAACACTGAAGGACAGGACAATCCTCTAAATAAACTCACCCGAGCTGGACCTTCAAAGTAATCAATAATACTTCATATTACCCAGTTGCCATTCACTGTACTGTAATTATTAATTTAATCCACAAGTTCATAAGGATATATCGCTAGAGGGCACCATTTAGTAATATATTTGAAATGTATATGCAGTAAATATGATATTATAAATACCTCATAAGCAACTCCTAATAACGAATAAGTAATTAGCCTATTAGTTAAAATGTTTATCTGACTCGATAAAGATTATTTAGCAATATGCAAGAACACAATACTATAGTTGAGTTACAGTAATAGGCAATCAATTAATGTCTAAGAATGGAATTCTAAAAACAAGTGTATTATTGAATTACCTTGTAAAATGAATGGATTCACATACAAGGCATAAAGCATAAATTGCAAAGCATTACAAGGCATTATTCTAAGCATGTTCAGAGAGAGAACGAGAGAGACAAAGAAACCATGGTTTGTGTCATGGCCCATAGCTAATGGGAGAGAGAGAGAAAGAGTGTAGGTATATCACCACAGCAAGTCAGGAACATAATAGAAAGAACAATGTATTTAAGACCGTTTTACACGCATCTGAGTTGTTTGGATTCAAAATCTGAGTGGTTGACCAATAGTATTACTGTAAAAATAACATCCAATCAGACATTAGGCAGGATGTACAGGATATAACCTCTGCTTCTCAGAGGTGAGACAGTTGGGGTTGGAAAGACCATTGAATCAGATGGCTCATTCATCACAAAACACACTGATATTGCCAACTACTTTAATGGCTTTTTCCTGGCAAGATATGCAAATTTAGGAATGACATGCCAGCAACAATCGTTGACACTTCTCACACCCTGACCTTAGAGATCCTTTTTATGCCTCTATTTTGTTTTGGTCAGGGTGTGAATTGGGGTGGGCATTCTGTTTTGTGTTCTATGTTTTCTATTTCTTTGTGTTTGGCCGGGTATGGTTCTCAATCAGGGACAGCTGTTTATCGTTGTCTCTGATTGGGAACCATACTTAGGTACCCTTTTTCCCACCTGTGTTTGTGGGAGGTTGACTCTGTTTTGAGCACTTTGCTTTTGAGCTTCACGGTTTGTTTTTGTAGTGTTTAGTGTTTTGTTTGGTGTCATTTTTATTCAAATGTTATTATTATTATTAAAGCACCTTGGTCCTCCTCATTCAACACCTGTGACAATACTACATATCTGACCAAATTATGAAAGACAAGCATTGCACTTTTCAATTTCCATAAAATGAGTGTGAAAGAGGTGAAAAAAGTATTGTTGTCTATCAACAATGACAAGCCACCGGGGTCTGACAATCTGGAGATAAAATTACTGAGGATAATAACGACTCCTATTTAATAGTGCCACTCCTATTTGCAATATCTTAAATTTAAGCCTACCAGAAAGTGTGTGGAAAGAAGCAAAAGTAATTCCGCTACCCAAGAACAATAAAGCCCCCTTTACTGCCTCAAATAGCCGACCAATCAGCCTGTTACCAACCCTTAGTATACTTCTGGAAAAAATGGTGTTTGACCAGATACAATGCTATTTTACAGTAAACAAATTAACAACACACTTTCAGCATGCTTAAAGGGAAGAACATTCAACAAGCACAGCACTTACACAAATGACTGATGATTGGCTGAGAGAAATGGATGATTATGGGGGCTGTTTTGTTAGATTTCAGTGCGGCTTTTGACATTATCGATCAAAGTCTGCTGATGGAAAAACATATATTGCTTTACACCCCCTGCTATATAGTAGATAAAAAGTTACTTGTCTAACAGAACACAGAGGGTGTTTTTTAATGGAAGCTTCTCCAACATAATCCAGGTAGAATCAGGAATTCCCAGGGTATCTGTTAAGGCCCCTTACTTTTTCTTTACTAAGGACATGCCACTAGCTTTGAGTAACACCATTGAGCCTATGTATGCGGATGACGCAACACTATACAAGCATTTCGCTACACCCGCAATAACATCTGCTAAACACGTGTATGTGACCCAAAAAATGTGATTTATACACGTCAGCTACTACAGCAACTGAAATGACTCCAACAAGAGCTGCAGTTAGTTTCAGAATGGGTGGCAAGGAATAAGTTCTAAATATAAAAAATAAATAAACTAAAAGCATTGTATTTGTATTATACACTGAACCCTAAACCTCAACTACATCTTGTAGTGAATAATGTGGGAATTGAGCAAGTTGAGGTGACTAAACTGCTTGGAGTAACCCTGCATTGTAAACTGTCATGGTCAAAACATATTGATACAACAGTAGCTAAAATGGGGAGAAATCTGTCCACAATAAAGGGCTGTTTGGCCTTCTTTTTGACACTATCAACAAGGCATGTCCTACAGGCCCTAGTTTTGCCACACCTGGACTACTGTTCAGTAGTTTGGTCAGGTGCCACAAAGAGGGACTTAGTAAAATTGCTGTTGGCTCAGAACAGGGCAGCACGGCTGGCCTTTAAAAGTACATGGAGAGCTAACATTAATGATATGCATGTCAATCTCTCATGGCTCAAAGTGGAGGAGAGATTGAAGTCATCATTACTTATTTTTGTAAGAAGTATTGACAGGCTGAATGTACCGACACCCATGCATACCCAGCAAGACTTTCCACCAGTGGTCTCTTCACAGTCCCCAAGAGTGTGCAAAGCTGTCATCAAGGCAAAGGGTTGCTACTTTGAAGAATCTCATATAAAATGTATTTTGATTTGTTTAACACTTTTTTGGTTACTACATGATTCCATTTGCATTATTTCATAGTCTTGATTTCTTCACTATTATTCAACAATGTAGAAAATAGTAAAAATAAAGAAAAACCCTTGAATGAGTAGGTGTGTCCAAACTTTTGACTGGTACTGTATATTTTGTATTTTACTTTTAGCATTGTAAATATGTAAGTGCTTTAATCTGTTGGACCGCAGTTGATCGGGATCCCTAATAAATACAAATACAAAAACAGAGAATGTTGATTTCCTAATAAAGTCGATAAGAAGTCACTTCGAGGGCTACCCTACAACAATGTCCATCCGGACCGTTGCCGCCTAGGTAATTTCTGTGACCGGGCCTTCTCAAATAGTATTGGAGTACCACAGCTCTACCCTTCCATCTTCCTCCAACTATTCTATCCATCACATGTTTTAATCTGCATCCCCTCCATATCTATAGCCACAATCACTTAATTAACACTATCAATCCCAAAACTCCAGTAAAAATTGTATTTTCATTTATCTGAATGTCCAGCCCTTATATGTAGCCTCACAATTAAGTGTTTTAAACATGTCCTTTCAGCACAACTGTAACGGTTTTCTTGACTTGAAGGAGAGGCGGACCAAAACGCAGCGTGGTTTCTATTCATGGTTCTTTAACGAAGAAAACTATACATGAACAGACTAACAAAAACAAGAAACGTGAAAACCTAAAACAGCCCTATCTGGTGCAAACACAGAGACAGGAACAATCACCCACCCAACACAAAACAGGCTACCTAAATATGGTTCCCAATCAGAGACAATGACTAACACCTGCCTCTGATTGAGTACCATATCAGGCCAAACATAGAAATAGACAAACCAGACACACAACATAGAATGCCCACCCAGCTCACGTCCTGACCAACACTAAAAAAATGAAAACACACACGAACGATGGTCAGAACGTGACAACAACCAGCGCTACAATTTGACACAAACAGTTGCATTGATGAGTTTTATTGACAAATAAGGTCAGCCAAAGCAAAAACGAATTGATATTAATTCTGTAAGTATAGAAATGGTTTGCCAATTGGGAAATGAGTATCCAACTAGTGTGGAGTTTTGAGTTTGTGACAGCAACTATGTGTGCTTCTACATGTACATTGCTGTTTTGGGTGGTGTTTAGGCTTGGTTTCTATATTAGCACTTTGTGACATCTGCTGATGTAAAAAGGACATTATAAATACATTTAATTGATTGATTCATTGTAGACACTATGTCCTGGGATTCCTATGACCTTCTATGTAGAAGAACCCCTTACCTTCTAACGACTCTTGTGCAGCTTTGAACGTTATAGCTTTTAATAGTTTGTAGCTGAAAGCATTTGGACGTTTTTGCAAAAAGACCCAGCTCTGGGCCACTTCGGGATCCGCCCTTGTCTCACAAACACCGCTCTAGCTCAGCTCCTGTTAATCACACAGACTAATGGTGCAGAAGAAATAGACTCATTTAATGGTACAACGCAGAAGTCTGCAGCTCAAACACACGGGGTTAGAAGTGCAGAACGCTCCAGTGTTACTCATTAAGTTATCTGTCTTAATTCGTTTCCTCTCTGCTCAATAAGATGAATCACACAATGTTGATGACAAATTATTAGTTATTTTTATGTCCTAATAACACATAGTTAGACTGGTATGATATGAATCCATGGAAAAAGATGACCTAGCTAAATGTATTTTTGCACATTCAAAGAAAAAACACCAAATAACAGTGCACTTATAAAATGACATTTTTCAGCCTCTTCAGGATTTTTTTCTGCATTTCATTGGACAGGTTGCCGGGGTTGCGTACCCTTCCACTCAGCAGCAATATTATTTCTGACTGTGTTGGGTTATGGGTTGCATGCTTCCAAGCAGCAGTAAAGCACTATGAATAACCCTAACCCATATTTAAATTATCCTATTACATCACCCTGTGAGAAGTGCAAAGGGGGCATTGCTGGGATGTTTATCGTTTAAAAGCAGAGAAAGTATAACTCTTAATGAACCAATAAGCAGGTCATGACCCCCCCTGAAGGCCCAGGAAGCTGTGTACTGTAGATAATGGTGCAACAAGCCAAACACACTGTGATGTAGCAAATGTGCTCTGTGGGAATTTTTGTCCCCTGTAAACTCTGTGGCGGCAGAGGCAACATCCTAGCCAATCCTCTGCTTACCTCAGAGATGGGCAGGCTCTAAGGAAATCTTGCTGGACAATAGAAAGAATGTGATTTTATTCGATTTAACCTTTAGTTTGACAGGGAGTCATGCTGAGACCAAGGTGTATTTTACAGATGAACCCTTGCTGTCATTACAAAAATATACACATCAATACAATATGAAAAGCAAAACAAATATACAAAACACAGTCATTGAAAACACATTAAAAAGGTCTACAATCAGCCGTCTGAAATGCCCTAGAGGAGATATGGGCAACTCCAGTTCTGGAGTGGCGTTACACTTTTTCCCCATCCCTAGCAATCACAGCTGATTAAACTAATGCATTCAAGTGAAGATCATGATTAGTTGATTATTGAAGTCAAGTGTGTAAGCTGTGGCTGGGGCAAAAGTGTGACACAAATCAGGCCCCGAGGACTGGAGTTACCCATCCCTGCCCTACAGGCACCAATTCATCAAATTGTTTTGATTATTCTAGTAAGGTGCAAAAAAATTTTGAAAGCTGATTCACCTAATCCTGAAGGAATCTCTGAGACCAGGTATGGTAACTTGTACGTCGATCCCTGAGACCAGTTATGGTAACTTGTACGTCGATCCCTGAGACCAGTTATGGTAACTTGTACGTCGATCCCTGAGACCAGGTATGGTAACTTGTACGTCGATCCCTGAGACCAGGTATGGTAACTTGTACGTCGATCCCTAAGACCAGGTATGGTAACTTGTACGTCGATCCCTGAGACCAGGTATGGTAACTTGTACGTCGATCCCTGAGACCAGGTATGGTAACTTGTACGTCGATCCCTGAGACCAGGTATGGTAACTTGTACGTCGATCCCTGAGACCAGGTATGGTAACTTGTACGTCGATCCCTGAGACCGGGTATGGTAACTTGTGCGTCTAAAGGTTATTAATGATATTAGGTACAGCAGTGCAGCTTTAAATGACGTTCAGCTTATAGGCTTCATAAAGCCTTCATGATGTCTTCATAAGCACAACATAAATATGTTACAAAGCATCTATAACTATTTGTCATGCTTTATAAAGGTTTCATAAATGTGGCAAAACTATGTGATATAATCACCAATGTCAAATGAGATATAACCCACTATGTCGAATATGATATAAACATGTGCTTTATAAAGGGTGTCATGGTGTGCTGAAGGATGGCATACGCTCTAAAGTGATGCCATGTTAGTCACATTACACCCAATCTCATTCCCAGACACTTCTGCCCAAATGGGTGGAAGGTCTAGTGGACAAAACGCATTCAAACTTAGCCTTCATTAGTTAGGGTTAGGTATAAAATACAATTTTGAGAAGATAAATTGTGGAAATGGGCAGGATTTGGGCATAATTATGAGATTGACTGTTTTAAGTAGTAAAGATGTCAAATAATTTACTCAGTAAGGTCACTCCTATAGAATTCTATGGTCACCCAAAAGGCCAATTTTAAATGATTGATATTCCAGGCTTATTTGTGCTGTGTGTGCAATAGCCTGGGGACGACGTTACCCCAAGAGACACTTACCTTGATGAAAGAAATTGAAAGGGTCTTTCTTCTGGAACAAGTTACATGTTCCTCAGTACACAAACATGCATACAACAAAAACAAGCCTTACTGTGCGGAACTGGGCCCAGTCAGGTCTTTGAGGCATTCACCCACTCCCCAGCTGAAAGATCACCATTGTAACAAGTTGTATTCAAGCCATGGTCTCCAGCGTGGGAACAGAAGAGGAATAGCTGGTGCAGTAGTCTCAGATTGGACTAGTCCAAATCATCTTGGTTCTGACACGCACGCACGCACACACACACACACACACACACACACACACACACACACACACACACACACACACACACACACACACACACACACGCAAGGTTTTCAGGTCCATCAACCCATTTAAATACCTCTCACACCCTACAGTAGCCTGTGGATCCTGAGAAAACCTTCATAAATCAGCAGAACGTTAATAACCTATTTACTGACACTTCATGTAGTGTCCTTTAATACTTAGTTTGAAGTGAGACACCTTCGATCATTCATAACACATCCATAAAGACTCTCATAAAGCTGTACTTCATTTAAAGTCAGACCCCTTTGACTATCTATAACACATATATAAATGCCTTGTATCCTATGATGCTGTACTTACTATAAAGTCAGACACCTTTGGTCATTCATAATAACTGCATAAAGGCTTAATGATGTAAACACAAATGTATTAACACTTAGGAAATTATCATTAACAGCTAAAACAAATAAACATTAAAGACATGTTGAAACCATTTATTTAAAACAATACAAATTCATGAAGTTTCAAACAGTCCAGCTATGCAATTACATTGAGCATTACAGAGGGCTTTGAATATTGGAGCTTGTCCCTGAGCTGGCAGACGCATGCGACTCACCACCTGGATTTTGTCTTATGTAGCAAAATTAGAATTAGTTTTTACATTGGATAAAAGTAGAGACCCAGAGCTACAAAATGGTATATCATACACTGCATTTGAGGAAACAATGGGGAAGTAATTCTGCTTTGAAAGTTGATCAACTTGTAAACTCACCTTTGAGAAAACCGTCTTTCAATGTTTTGGTACTACTATTGGAGAGCCCTGCTTTGTCTACACCCATTCAGCATTGTTCACACCCTCTTAAGCCTTAGCCCCACCCATCTCTTTAAGGGTTGATCCGAGCGTTCTGTACTAACTTGCCAGCCACTTCCAGACATTTGAGAGAGAACAGCTCACTGAACATTACTCGCCCTAGTAGGTTAGGCTGGTTAGGCTGTTATGTTATCCAGAGCGTTGGTGACTACAACTGTGCTGTCAGATTGACCGTTTGTAAATTCAGAGTGTTTTGCGTTCAGAGCGCATACGGAACGCTCTGGCCAATAAGTAGGGTTGATCCGAAAGCTCTGACCTCACAACGACAGTCAAGCAACCAAGCTATCTGGCTAACGTTGATTAGCTACTTCCAGACACATAATGAGAGAACACCCCACTCTGAACATTTTACTTACCCTAGCAGAGCTGGTTAGGCTGTTTTCATGTCATCCAGAGCGTTGGTGGCTGTAACTGTGCTGTTGGCAACAATTTGCCGACATTTACTGAGCGTTCAAATATTCATCAGTTATTCTGAGCTCTGGCACACGAAAACAAGTATTTTGTTAAGAAATATAGCTAAATAGCTAGTCTGGTGAACAATGAATTCCAACGCATGATGTAATGTTAGTTAACGAGCCAGCCAACTAACGTTAGCTAGCTAGCTAACAGTACACTTTAACTTGAAATGCAAATATTTTGTCAAAATTAGAAATGCGTAATATCTGAAAATGTAGCTAACTAAACTATCTCACCCATGGTCTGAATTCGGAGTGGCTAGCCAGAGAGAATTTACCAGCTAGTACATCTATCGACAGTTGCAGTGACATTCTATTGAAATGGATCCTTGCATAGTTCTATGGCTATAACTAGTCAAACAAATGTGTCTGAGATACGAAGAATAAGATCATACACATAAAGTTAGCTAGCGACCCAGCCAGCTAATGTTAGCTAGCTAACAGTACACTTGAAATGAAACCACTTTCTGTCAAAATTAGAAATGTGTAATATCTGAAAATGTAGCTAGCTAGACTATCTTACCCATACACATCATGGTTCGGTGCGTCTCTTGTCTGATGCCATGCATGGTTTCCCTTAGTTTGAAGATGTAATCCAGACTGGTGTTTCTCCATCTCCTTAGCTATCATACTCAAATTCCACTGATTTCAAAACTCAGTCCTCCAGAAAGTGGAGAGCATACACATAACGTTAGCCAGCGAGCCAGCCAGCTAACATTAGCTAGCTAACAGTACACTTTAACTTGATATTAGGTTTATGCAGTTTTACGGCACTATACATTTTTAAAAGTCGTGTTTGACATGATTACCTAAACATACTGACCAGCTCCAATAGACAGACGTTTGCTATATGGCAGACCAATCCAAACTCATCTCTTGGCATGTCCAGCCCATTCAATATCTCAGCCAATCATGGCTAGCGGGAAGGTTGCTCACTTTTTCTTTGGCTAAACCAACTAGGCTCGTAATTTAACGATTTGATTCATATTAACAGATGGCATACAAGTTTGATATTATAGCACCTGAAAGTTCACACGTTCGAGAGGGCATTTCAGCAAAAATTAAAAAATTTAAAAAAACTTGTTTTACGTTCAAATGGCTCTTCTGAGAAGTCGTGACATATGCCTAGTTTCCTGAATCAGGTCACAAATTGTTATTGCCTCTCTTCCTGCTGGAGTACTGCATGTTGGTTCCAACCTTAAAAGTAACAACAAAGGAAATTAGCAGGTCTGTTAAGAAATTAATTTGTCACACTATCTGGATATGGGCATCAGAGATCACATGATCTCATCAGCAACACTAAAAAAGTACTTCATGGAATTTCGAACATTTTCTAAATAAAGGTCCCCCAAATAATAATAGAAAAGTGTCAATAACCATTAATGATATTTGAAAAATAATTGTCTAAACATTAACGATTATTCATGTTTGATCATATTTAAGTGACATTTTCATTACATTTGGGTTCCCAAACATGTTCCATGGAATACATATTGGCTTAGAGCAATAACTATTCTGGGTGTAGCAGTAAAAGTATTGTAGGGAATTCGCCGTAGGGTCTGTAGAATGTACAATGCCTTTGGGAAGTATTCAGACCCCTTGATTTTTCCACATTTTGTTACTTTACAGCCTTGTTCTAAAATGTATTAAATCGTTTTTTCAAGTCTCATAGCAAAGGGTCTGAATACTTATGTAAATAAGGTATTTCAGTTTTTGTATTTGCAATAAATTTGCAAACATTTCTAAAAACCTGTTTTTCCTTTGTCATTATGGGGTATTGTGTGAAGATTGCTGAGGGAAAAATGTTTTTGTTATCTTTAATTCAGCGTTGTTGGAAAAGGACCTGTAAGTAAGCATTTCGCTGTTATTCTACACCTGTTGTTTACGAAGCATGTAATGAATACAATTTGACTTGATTTGAACCTGTTTGAATCTATTGGCCATAATAAAGCGTCAAGCGCTGTCATAAACTGCATCCAATGGTTTCAGGGTATTGGCAGCTGCATTCATATAGATGATGTCACTGTAATCTAGGACCGGTAGGAACGTTGACTCAATTATCTGCTTTCTACTATTAAGTGAGAGGCATGACCTATTTCAATAGAAGCTCATTTTTGTTTTCAGGTTCTTAGTTAAGTCATCAGTGTGTGTTTTTTTAAGTAAACACACAAAGGTACAGACATGCATATGCACACATTGTGATATTGTTGTATGATGGTATTGAACATTTTGTGTTGTGGATATGTGGTGTTTATGTACTGTTTAATATTTAGCTCATTCAGTACAAACATAGTTCACAGTTTTATATTTTGTTTTATATGTAATGTGGGTGCTTTGGTGTGTTTGGACCCCAGGAATAGTAGCTGCTGCCTTGGCAGGAGCTAATGTGTATCCTTAATAAATACAAATACAAAACTCGTTGTCTACCCAGATATTTATAAGCAGGGACACGGTCATTGTGGGTGCCATCCAAGGTATAGATACTTACATTATTTGAGTCATTATTGTGTGATGCACTGTTGTTAGAGGAATATAGGTAACTGCCAAAATAAAGGAAACACCAACATAAAGTGTCTTAATAGGGCGTTGGGCCACCACGAGCCAAAACAGATTCAATTCACCTTTGCATAGATTCTACAAGTGTCTAGAACTCTATTATAGGGATTCAAAACCCATTCTTCCACGAGAAATTACATAATATTGTGTTTTGTTGATGGTGGTGGAAAACACTGTCTCAGGTGCCGCTACAGAATCTCCCATAAGTGTTCAGTTGGGTTGAGATCTGGTGACGAAGACGGCCATGGCATATGGTTTACATCGTATTCATGCTCATCATCATACCATTCAGTTACCATTAATGCCCTGTGGATGGGAACATTGTAATAGCCATGGTAGTCAAAATAATGGCCTGCCCTACATTTATATACATCACCTTAGCATGATGGGATGTTAATTGCATAATTAACTCAGGAACCACACCTGTGTAGAAGCACTTGCTTTCAATATACTTTGTATCTCTTATTGACTCAAGTGTTTCCATTATTTTGGCAGTTACCTGTATATGCTCTGTAAGAGATCTTGTGCAACTGTGATGCAAGAAATGTTGTCTTAGCAGTGCAACTCTGGGATGCTTTTCATTCTGAGTAGTGCCATAGGTTCTATGGAGAGTTAATATAATATAAATAAATATAACAATAATTTATCCAGTGTATCCCAGTTGTAATCACTATTATATGGGAGTTCAAGCATTTTCAAATGTCCATGATCAATATGTATTATTTGAATTGTGATGTCAGTATTCAGAGAACAAACTGTGCACACAGGCATTAGGGGACAATGCACTGTTTTAAATTTGCAACAGCCATAGCCATAGCAACAACATAAGCATTTTGGAGATGCAAATGCCTGCCTGCGCACTATTTTCTCTTTAATTGTACCAGCTTGCAATTGAATGTGACAAACCATCCTGGAAAAGGATGCTATTTCCATAGGAATATGAGTCATAATATAATTATCTTGCATCCCTGGCACAAAAAAATGGTTTAGAACAAATGTAAAACTATTCTCAGAAAAACTCTCGTAGTTCTAACTTTCACAGCTATTAACATTAACAGCCCCCCACACCCCTGTGTGTATGTGTGTGTATGCATATACACATGCATTTATATTTAACCTTCTCATATGCATCATAACCTACTACGTTCTCCATAGCATGGTGCCACACAAAGACAGCTCAAGAAAAGAAACAGGAACCTGGAATTCCTTTGAGATGTGTGTTTTCTGAGGGCTGTAGGTCTGCTGGCGACAGTTAGCTAAACTTCTCAAAACTTCCAGAGCTCAAACTGAGGTCATTAAAAAGTGTTACCTTTGCTCTCAGACTCCAAGCCAAAAACATATTCTGTTATCCTCTATGAATGCACTGAAAACAACTTTGTATGTGGGAGGCAGGCATGTAAACATGATTCATATTCATTTTCAATGAAGCCAATGTTCATAGTAACACTGGAAAGATTGTCTCTCTCTCAATTGTCCTCCCCCCCAAAAAGATGTCCTCTTCTTGCCTATTCACTTTCATTGCACTGATCTGAAAGAACTGACCGGGTAAAGGCCAGGCTTATGATGAGCTTCCACCATCTTGTTTTCACATGTCTTTCCCATTCAGTACAGTTGAAGAGGAAGAGACGAGGACAGATTGTAAAGCAATTCAGATGGGACATTGAGACATACATTGTTCCTGTTGCTCCTTTTTCCCAGGGAATTGACTTGTAAACAATACTTGGATAATCACATCCACATTTCTTTACAACCTTTATGCTGTTGCCACAATTCCATGAACAAGCCATGGAAACATGCCACATAGCAACATCACAATAAACTATTCTATTAAAACCTTGTCTGCCACTGATGGGGATGTACACGTTTATCTGCGCAGGTCAATAGAAAATAATGCTAGTCATCATTAATCATTGTACCTCAGGGCTTACATGAGGTGTCACAGCCAATATAATGAAGGTTTGAATCTTCCTTTATTCATTTAGATGGAGTAGGGGTAGATTTATCTAGCTTAACACAGAAGAAATGGCCAGAAATTATTATTGTCAAAGGGAAATGGTGTTTGCAGGATGTTTATGATCGTTACAAGATGTTAATGACAAGGTAGATACGGCTGTGAGGTGAATAAGATAGCAAAATGGTGGCAGTAAAGTGGTAGAAGAGCAGCATCAAAAGGGATCTCTCTCATGGCACATATGCTGGGTATTCACTGACTGAACAAAACATTAAGAACACATTCCTACTGTTGAGTTGAATTCCCGCCCTCCTTTTACCCTCAGAACAGCCTCAATTCGTCCGGGCATGGACTACAAGGTGTCAAAAGCGTTCCACAGGGATGCTGGTCCATGTTGACTACAATGATTCCCACAGTTGTGTCAAGTTGGCTGGATGTCCTTTGGGTGTTGGACTAGTCTTGATACACACAGGAAAATGTTGAGTGGGAAAAACCCAGCAACATTGCAGTTCTTGACACAAACCGGTGCGCCTGGCACCTACTATCATACCCCGTTCAAAGGCAATTCAATCTTTTGTCTTGGCCATTCACCCTCTGAATGGCACACATACACAATCCATGTCTAAATTGTCTCAAGGTATAAAAATCCTTCTTTAACCTGACTCCTCCCCTTCATCTATACTGATTGAAGTGGATTTAACAAGTGACATCAATAAGGGATCATAGCTTTCACCTGGATTCACCACCGTGTCATGGAAAGATCAGGTGTTCTTAAAAACCTCTATGTTTTGTACACTCAGTGTATATCTAATGCCACTTTATTGGTGATGCAGACCCAGTATACTGTTTATTGAACTCAACTGATAGCATAGGTGTTCTGCTATGAATAAATCATTATTCAACAATCGTAAACATGTTATTATTCAATAATGTATGATGATTACTTGGATCTGTCCATTGGTACTGAATTTATTTTGTTTACATATGCGTTACACCTCAGACAGTTATTGGTACACTCCAGGTTCTGAATCAACCAATCATCTGTAAATAAATACATGCCCTGAGAATCAAACTTAACCTTTCACTAGCTATAGTGTAGATACAATACCTTTACTGTCTGTGGTATAGATTCAGTCTTTCTTTCTAACCAAGCCATCTCCCGGCAGGCAGCCTCTAAGGAATTTGAGAATTGCCATTTGCAGTTGCAGAAGAAGGAGGAGGTCATTTTTTGTTGATATAGAACATCATATGTCCTGTTTTCCTCCTGGAGGCATCGGTGGCTGGTGACTCATTAATCTAGGAGATTAGAACAGTCAGAACATTCTGGTTCCATGTCCCTCTCCCTCTCTCCCTCTCCTACTTTTCCCCCTTATAACAATTACTTTGATAGAACAGCCTCTCCCTCCCTCTCTCTATCTTCTCCCTCTCCAACTCTCTCTCTCTCTCTCTCTCTCTCTCTCTCTCTCTCTCTCTCTCTCTCTCTCAGTCTCCCACACTCTATTGCCCTCCCTCTCTCTCTCTCCCACTCCCTCTCCCCCTCTTCCATATAGCAGAAAGTTACTTTGATAGAACAAACCCTGCCACAGTTTAATTCATTAATACCTTGCAAGGCTATATTACATGTCACAAGCTATGCTGTCGGACTTCTGTCAAGTCTAGTAACCAGACTATAGCAAGACAGCATACAGGAAGTGAACTATTGACACGTTGCTTAAAGCTAGAATCCTTAGTTGAACAATAACACAGCGGACACTCCGCCTCTGTTCTGGTAAAAAGCTGATGGATTGGCTGGAGAAATCTTACCACTCACAAATTCATAAACAGAGCTATGGATTGAAGGACTGACCATCCATTATATCAACATTATATGTTTTGAGGCTATGCAGTGTTTGTTTACATTTACAGTACATTGTTACATTGTTTACAAACACTAGAGTACATTTTACACATGGAAAATCACTTGACTTCATATGTGAAATTTCTGCATTTCATAAAGTGTCTTAAGAGAGAGTTGGGCCAGAATAGATTCAATTCACCTTTGCAGAGATTCTACAAGTGTCTGGAACTCTATTGTAAGGATGCAAATCCCTTCTTCCATGAGAAATTCCATAATTTAGTGTTTTGTTGATGGTGGTAGAAAACACTGTCTCATGCGCCACTCCAGAATCTCCCATATGTGTTCAATTGGGTTGAGATCTGTTGACTGAGACAGCCAGGGCATGTGGTTTATGTTCATCAAACCATTCAGTGACCAATCGTGCCCTGTGGATGGGAGAATTGTCATTCAATGGGGGCATAGCCATGGTAGTCAAACTAATGACCTACACAGCATAATGGCCTTAAGCATGATGGAAGTTAATTGCTTAATTAACTCAGGAACCACACCTGTGTAGAAGCACCTGCTTTCAATATACTTTGTATTTCTCATTGACTCAAGTGTTTCCATTATTTTGGCAGTTACCTGTATATGCTCTGTAAGAGATATTGTGCAACTGTGATGCAAGAGATGTTGTCTTAACAGTGCAACTCTGGGATGCTTTTCACTGTTTTTTTAACCTCAGAATAGGGCCAGAGGCTGTATAGAGAGTTTGCTGGACAGTAAAGATAACTTTTCTGTGAATTAATAAGGTAAATGATAAATGAGGTGCATAATGGACTAGACCTCACTGCATGTTAATGTATAGTTTATTCTTGTTAAATCCTCAAAAGCATATACAGTACAGTGCCTTGCGAAAGTATTCGGCCCCCTTGTTACGGTGCGTGAATGAGGACCCAAAAGCGAATTAACGTAAACAGAGCTTCTTTAATAACAAAACAAAACGTAGGCTCGGATGGACCGGCAGGTTCCGACAGGACAGGACAAGGTTGCAGCAAACATGACGATAGTCTGGTTCAGGCATGAACAACACAAACAAGAATCCGACAAAGACAGGAGCAGAAACAGAGAGAGATATAGAGGACTAATCAGAGGGAAAAAGGGAACAGGTGGGAAAAGGGGTGACGAGGTAGTTAGGAGGAGACAAGGCACAGCTGGGGAAAAGAGGGGGAGAAAAGGTAACCTAACAACGACCAGCAGAGGGAGACAGGGTGAAGGGAAAGGACAGAAACAAGACACAACATGACAGTACATGACAGTACCCCCCCACTCACCGAGCGCCTCCTGGCGCACTCGAGGAGGAAACCTGGCGGCAACGGAGGAAATCATCGATCAGCGCACGGTCCAGCACGTCCCGAGAGGGAACCCAACTCCTCTCCTCAGGACCGTACCCCTCCCAATCTACTAGGTACTGATGACCACGGCCCCGAGGACGCATGTCCAAAATCCTACGGACCCTGTAGATGGGTGCGCCCTCGACAAGGATGGGGGGGGGGGGGGGGAAGACGAGCGGGGGCGCGAAGAACGGGCTTGATACAGGAGACATGGAAGACCGGGTGGACGCGACGAAGGTATCGCGGAAGAAGAAGTCGAACTGCGACAGGATTAATGACCTGAGAAATACGGAACGGACCAATGAACCGCGGGGTCAACTTGCGAGAAGTGGTCTTAAGGGGAAGGTTCTGAGTGGAGAGCCAAACTCTCTGACCGCGACAATATCTAGGACTCTTAGTTCTACGCTTATTAGCAGCCCTCACAGTCTGCGCCCTATAACGGCAAAGTGCAGACCTGACCCTCTTCCAGGTGCGCTCGCAACGTTGGACAAAAGCCTGAGCGGAGGGGACGCTGGACTCGGCGAACTGAGATGAGAACAGCGGAGGCTGGTACCCGAGGCTACTCTGAAAAGGAGATAGCCCGGTCGCAGACGAAGGAAGCGAGTTGTGGGCGTATTCTGCCCAGGGGAGCTGTTCTGACCAAGACGCAGGGTTGCGAAAAGAAAGACTGCGTAAGATGCGACCAATAGTCTGATTGGCCCGTTCTGCTTGACCGTTAGACTGGGGGTGAAAGCCGGAAGAGAGACTGACGGAAGCCCCAATCAAACGGCAAAACTCCCTCCAAAATTGAGACGTGAATTGCGGACCTCTGTCCGAAACGACGTCTGACGGAAGGCCATGAATTCTGAAAACATTCTCGATGATGATTTGTGCCGTCTCTTTAGCAGAAGGAAGCTTAGCAAGGGGAATAAAATGAGCCGCCTTAGAGAACCTGTCGACAACCGTAAGAATAACAGTCTTCCCCGCTGACGAAGGCAGTCCGGTGACAAAATCTAAGGCGATGTGAGACCACGGTCGAGAGGGAATGGGAAGCGGCCTGAGACGGCCGGCAGGAGGAGAGTTACCGGACTTAGTCTGCGCGCAGACCGAACAAGCAGCCACGAAGCGACGCGTGTCATGCTCCCGGGTGGGCCACCAAAAGCGCTGGCGAATGGAAGCAAGCGTACCCCGAACGCCAGGGTGGCCGGCTAACTTGGCAGAGTGAGCCCACTGAAGAACGGCCAGACGAGTAGGAACGGGAACGAAAAGAAGGTTCCTGGGACAAGCGCGCGGCGACGGAGTTTGAGTGAGTGCTTGCTTTACCTGCCTCTCAATTCCCCAGACAGTCAACCCGACAACACGCCCCTCAGGGAGAATCCCCTCGGGGTCAGTGGAGGCTACTGAAGAACTGAAGAGACGAGATAAAGCATCAGGCTTGGTGTTCTTAGAGCCCGGACGATAAGAAATCACGAACTCGAAACGAGCGAAAAACAGCGCCCAGCGCGCCTGACGCGCATTAAGTCGTTTGGCAGAACGGATGTACTCAAGGTTCCTATGGTCAGTCCAAACGACAAAAGGAACGGTCGCCCCCTCCAACCACTGTCGCCATTCGCCTAGGGCTAAGCGGATGGCGAGCAGTTCGCGGTTTCCCACATCATAGTTACGTTCCGACGGCGACAGGCGATGAGAAAAATACGCGCAAGGGTGGACCTTGTCGTCAGAGAAGGAGCGCTGAGAAAGAATGGCTCCCACGCCCACCTCTGACGCGTCAACCTCGACAATGAACTGTCTAGAGACGTCAGGTGTAACAAGGATAGGTGCGGATGTAAAACGATTCTTGAGGAGATCAAAAGCTCCCTGGGCGGAAACGGACCACTTAAAGCACGTCTTGACAGAAGTAAGGGCTGTGAGAGGGGCTGCCACCTGACCGAAATTACGGATGAAACGACGATAGAAGTTCGCGAAGCCGAGAAAGCGCTGCAACTCGACGCGTGACTTAGGGACGGGCCAATCAATGACAGCTTGGACCTTAGCGGGATCCATCTTAATGCCTTCAGCGGAAATAACAGAACCGAGAAATGTGACGGAGGAGGCATGAAAAGAGCACTTCTCAGCCTTCACAAAAAGACAATTCTCTAAAAGGCGCTGGAGGACACGTCGAACGTGCTGAACATGAATCTGGAGTGACGGTGAAAAAATCAGGATATCGTCAAGGTAAACGAAAACAAAGATGTTCAGCATGTCTCTCAGGACATCATTGACTAATGCCTGAAAGACAGCTGGAGCGTTAGCGAGGCCGAAAGGAAGAACCCGGTATTCAAAGTGCCCTAACGGAGTGTTAAACGCCGTCTTCCACTCGTCCCCCTCCCTGATGCGCACGAGATGGTAAGCGTTACGAAGGTCCAACTTAGTGAAAAACCTGGCTCCCTGCAGGATCTCGAAGGCTGAAGACATAAGAGGAAGCGGATAACGATTCTTCACTGTTATGTCATTCAGCCCTCGATAATCTATGCAGGGGCGCAGGGACCCGTCCTTCTTCTTAACAAAAAAAAACCCCGCTCCGGCGGGAGAGGAGGAGGGGACTATGGTACCGGCGGCAAGAGCTACAGACAAATAATCTTCGAGAGCCTTACGTTCGGGAGCCGACAGAGAGTATAGTCTACCCCGGGGGGGAGTGGTTCCCGGAAGGAGATCAATACTACAATCATACGACCGGTGTGGAGGAAGAGAGGTGGCCCTGGACCGACTGAACACCGTGCGCAGATCGTGATATTCCTCCGGCACCCCTGTCAAATCACCAGGCTCCTCCTGTGAAGAAGAGACAGAGGAAACAGGAGGGATAGCAGACATTAAACATTTCACATGACAAGAGACGTTCCAGGAAAGGATAGAATTACTAGACCAATTAATGGAAGGATTATGACAAACTAGCCAGGGATGGCCCAAAACAACAGGTGTAAAAGGTGAACGAAAAATTAAAAAAGAAATGGTTTCGCTATGATTACCAGAAACAGTGAGGGTTAAAGGTAGCGTCTCACGCTGAATCCTGGGGAGAGGACTACCATCCAGGGCGAACAAGGCCGTGGACTCCCTTAACTGTCTGAGAGGAATGTCATGTTCCCGAGCCCAGGTCTCGTCCATAAAACAGCCCTCCGCCCCAGAGTCTATTAAGGCACTGCAGGAAGCTGACGAACCGGTCCAGCGTAGATGGACCGACAAGGTAGTGCAGGATCTTGAAGGAGAGACAGGAGTAGTAGCGCTCACCAGTAGCCCTCCGCTTACTGATGAGCTCTGGCTTTTACTGGACATGAAGTGACAAAATGACCAGCAGAACCGCAATAGAGACAGAGGCGGTTGGTGATTCTCCGTTCCCTCTCCTTAGTCGAGATGCGGATACCTCCCAGCTGCATAGGCTCAGCACCCGAGCCGGCAGAGGAAGATGGTAGTGATGCGGAGAGGGGGGCAACGGAGAACGCGAGCTCCTTTCCACGAGCTCGGTGACGAAGATCAACCCGTCGCTCAATGCGAATAGCGAGTTCAATCAAGGAATCCACGCTGGAAGGAACCTCCCGGGAGAGGATCTCATCCTTTACCTCTGCGCGAAGACCCTCCAGAAAACGAGCGAGCAAAGCCGGCTCGTTCCAGCCACTGGAGGCAGCAAGAGTGCGAAACTCAATAGAGTAGTCTGTTATGGATCGATTACCCTGACATAGGGAAGACAGGGCCCTGGAAGCCTCCTCCCCAAAAACAGATCGATCAAAAACCCGTATCATCTCCTCCTTAAAGTCCTGATACTGGTTAGTACACTCAGCCCTTGCCTCCCAGATTGCCGTGCCCCACTCACGAGCCCGTCCAGTAAGGAGAGATATGACGTAGGCGACACGAGCAGTGCTCCTGGAGTAAGTGTTGGGCTGGAGAGAAAACACAATATCACACTGGGTGAGGAACGAGCGGCATTCAGTGGGCTCCCCAGAGTAACACGGCGGGTTATTGATTCTGGGCTCCGGAGATTCGAAAGCCCTGGAAGTGGCCGGTGGATCGAGGCGGAGATGGTGAACCTGTTCTGTGAGGTTGGAGACTTGGGTGGCCAGGGTCTCAACGGCATGCCGAGCAGCAGACAATTCCTGCTTGTGTCTGCCTAGCATCGCTCCCTGGATCTCGACGGCTGAGTGGAGAGGATCCGAAGTCGCTGGGTCCATTCTTGGTCGGATTCTTCTGTTACGGTGCGTGAATGAGGACCCAAAAGCGAATTAACGTAAACAGAGCTTCTTTAATAACAAAACAAAACGTAGGCTCGGATGGACCGGCAGGTTCCGACAGGACAGGACAAGGTTGCAGCAAACATGACGATAGTCTGGTTCAGGCATGAACAACACAAACAAGAATCCGACAAAGACAGGAGCAGAAACAGAGAGAGATATAGAGGACTAATCAGAGGGAAAAAGGGAACAGGTGGGAAAAGGGGTGACGAGGTAGTTAGGAGGAGACAAGGCACAGCTGGGGAAAAGAGGGGGAGAAAAGGTAACCTAACAACGACCAGCAGAGGGAGACAGGGTGAAGGGAAAGGACAGAAACAAGACACAACATGACAGTACATGACACCCCTTGAACTTTGCGACCTTTTGCCACATTTCAGGCTTCAAACATAAAGATATAAAACTGTATTTTTTTGTGAAGAATCAACAACAAGTGGGACACAATCATGAAGTGGAACGACATTTATTGGATATTTCAAACTTTTTTAACAAATCAAAAACTGAAAAATTGGGCGTGCAAAATTATTCAGCCCCCTTAAGTTAATACTTTGTAGCGCCACCTTTTGCTGCGATTACAGCTGTAAGTCACTTGGGGTATGTCTCTATCAGTTTTGCACATCTAGAGACTGAACTTTTTTCCCATTCCTCCTTGCAAAACAGCTCGAGCTCAGTGAGGTTGGATGGAGAGCATTTGTGAACAGCAGTTTTCTGTTATTTCCACAGATTCTCGATTGTATTCAGGTCTGGACTTTGACTTGGCCATTCTAACACCTGGATATGTTTATTTTTGAACCATTCCATTGTAGATTTTGCTTTATGTTTTGGATCATTGTCTTGTTGGAAGACAAATCTCCGTCCCAGTCTCAGGTCTTTTGCAGACTCCATCAGGTTTTCTTCCAGAATGGTCCTGTATTTGGCTCCATCCATCTTCCCATCAATTTTAACCATCTTCCCTGTCCCTGCTGAAGAAAAGCAGGCCCAAACCATGATGCTGCCACCACCATGTTTGACAGTGGGGATGGTGTGTTCAGCTGTGTTGCTTTTACGCCAAACAACGTTTTGCATTGTTGCCAAAGTGTTACATTTTGGTTTCATCTGACCAGAGCACCTTCTTCCACATATTTGGTGTGTCTCCCAGGTGGCTTGTGGCAAACTTTAAACGACACTTTTTATGGATATCTTTAAGAAATGGCTTTCTTCTTGCCACTCTTCCATAAAGGCCATATTTGTGCAATATACGACTGATTGTTGTCCTATGGACAGAGTCTCCCACCTCAGCTGTAGATCTCTGCAGTTCATCCAGAGTGATCATGGGCCTCTTGGCTGCATCTCTGATCAGTCTTCTCCTTGTATGAGCTGAAAGTTTAGAGGGACGGCCAGGTCTTGGTAGATTTGCAGTGGTCTGATACTCCTTCCATTTCAATATTATTGCTTGCACAGTGCTCCTTGGGATGTTTAAAGCTTGGGAAATCTTTTTGTATCCAAATCCGGCTTTAAACTTCTTCACAACAGTATCTCAGACCTGCCTGGTGTGTTCCTTGTTCTTCATGATGCTCTCTGCGCTTTTAACGGACCTCTGAGACTATCACAGTGCAGGTGCATTTATACGGAGACTTGATTACACACAGGTGGATTGTATTTATCATCATTAGTCATTTAGGTCAACATTGGATCATTCAGAGATCCTCACTGAACTTCTGGAGAGAGTTTGCTGCACTGAAAGTAAAGGGGCTGAATAATTTTGCACGCCCAATTTTTCAGTTTTTGATTTGTTAAAAAAGTTTGAAATATCCAATAAATGTCGTTCCACTTCATGATTGTGTCCCACTTGTTGTTGATTCTTCACAAAAAAATACAGTTTTATATCTTTATGTTTGAAGCCTGAAATGTGGCAAAAGGTCGCAAAATTCAAGGGGGCCGAATACTTTCGCAAGGCACTGTATGTTCCCTTATGGAAAAACCAAAGGTTTTTTCCACATTTCGCACATGAACAATTTCATTTCACCTGTGGTTTTGGAACACATCAGATTTCACAGGTGATACCATACAAACCAGTTGTTCGGATGTCCCCAGAACTTACATATTTGAAACACTTTTACATTCACGATTACATTGTGTGTTAATCTGCTCAAATTTTTATTATTCGCCTACCACCTCATGCCTTTTGCACACAATGTATATAGACTCCTTTTTTTCTACTGTGTTATTGACTTGTTTATTGTTTACTCCATGTGTAACTGTGTTGCTGTCTGTTCACACTGCTATGCTTTATCTTGGCCAGGTCGCAGTTGTAAATGAGAACTTGTTCTCAACTAGCCTACCTGGTTAAATAAAGGTGAAAAAATAAAAAAATAGTGTATGTTTATTTATGCATTCAACATGTCCTCAACACAACTCATAACTTCTTGGTTCACGGTATTCCCATCTTCCTGCTACGCCATCATGTCTGTGTTCTTACACTTTGGACTTCAAAGTAAATCTCAGTTTTGAAATAAGTAAATTAAATCAATGATGAGATCGTAGTCAGATTAACTGAACAACAACACAGCAGCCTTATCTCAAAATAAATTCATCAGAAAAGACATAGAAGAGATTGGGAAATGTTTCCTTCTGAATAAGGTTTCCAGATGTTCACTTTTACAACAGTCTTCATTCTAAGAATGAATCAGGAAAGACAAAGTACTATTGTAAAGCAATGTCATGAACTGTCTTTGAAATTGTTTTCTATTCTAAGTGTATATTGGCCAGGTGGATGGTCATTCACTACTTGTTCTGCCTTGTGACTGATATATCTTTTAAAATCAACTGTTGCATTCGAGCTCACTTGACTTTGTGAAATAGAAAGTACTACAGACTCATCTTGTGGAAGTTCCCCCGGCCATTTCCTTGCTGTTGTTGCTCAGTGTCCCTATAAATAAGGAATAAGAGCAAGTTAAAGATTTTTCACAGCACCACCGACTCAGTCTCACAAATAAATCATTAACTAATTTCACAGGCAGCAAAAACAGATTCCCATATTCGCAGAGAGGTGCGGTTTATCTATCCTAACGTGATAGAGAAGAATAACGGGCGAGTCTGCCAGAGTGACAGGCTAGTCTTCATCTAGGATCACTGGCATTATCCTGGCTGCTGCCATCTCATTCATTTATAAATACCATCTTTTATAGAAACAGTATGCCACTTGTATTCAGCATGAACCTGCTCAGAAAAACCTGTTTGGTGGGCCTTGAGCCTTCACTCCGCTAATCTTAGACTAGTTGAAGGTTGAAGTGCAGAATTAAAGATTCGATCAGACAGCAATGTAAAGGTAAAATAAGAGGTGTAATAGTTTTTTTGAATGATATTTATGAATACATGAAATCAGTTGCCCTAATGGCTCGTTTAAGTATATATGTGGATTATAGATATTTGGCCTTTATATATGCCAAATGAATACACCAACACCAACATATCTCTCACATAGCCACTGGATTGTTTTGATAGTAGTGATGATGTTATGTAAGATTCTCTGTCATGGGAGAGCAGAGATTGGCGTCTACCATCTGACAGGTGAATCAGTAGCCCCGTTTATACCTGGTGGTAACATGCGTCCTTTATCCTGATCATGTCTACATTCTGATTGGACCCACATTTCTGCATTTCATAAAGTGTCTTAATAGAGAGTTGGGCCAGAATAGATTAAATTAAAAGATGCATTGTGATCTAATTGTGGTCAGATCTTACTGAAACCACATCCGGAGGTAGTCAGGGTAAACAGATCTAGACGGTCAAACCATTTAAATACTGGTAGCACCAATGACTTAGGGCATCAATAATTGTCTAAAAAAAAGAAAATATTATTTTGAAAAATATATATATATATATTATCACTCCCTCTCCGGCCTCTAGGTCAACAGGCTGCTCATTATGGAGCACACCTGTCACCATCGGTACACGCATCAGCGCATAATGACACTCACCTGGACTCCATCACCTCACCTTCCCTATATATGTCACTCCCTTTGGTTCCTTCCTCAGATGTTATTGTTTCCATTTCAGTTTCCTGTCTGTGCGTTGTTCTTGTTTTGTTCATTTGTTTATTAAATTATGCACTCCCTGAACATGCTTCCCGACTCCAAGCGCACGTTACACACATATATACACATATATATATATATATATATATATATATATATATATATATATACAAAATGTGGACACAGTGGACCGATGAGAGAGACATTTTAATGCCATGTGTAGATGCAAACAACATTGATCATATTCAGAAACAATGTCCTCAATGAGGCATTTTATTGATCAGACAATGATTGGATCTTCTTGATCAGATCACAAAACCCACATGGTAGCGCAAGGTGCAAACGAGGCTGCGTGGGTTTAGGACTGATCCCTTCTCCGTTTTTTTTTTGTTACTCTGTCTTTTTTTGACCTTATTCATCATTTATCTTCCATCTGTCTGTGGATAGACGACAATTCCATTATGCCAGAGAGAGACACACTAATGGTACTAGGGTATGATGGATAATCTACAGTGATGAGAAAGGTGAGAGATACTAAAAGTATATTAGCACTTTGTCCTGCAGTGTTTACTCTGGGGTTGAGGTTAAAGTTTATATTCTCAGTGTTAAGGAATGACGTTGTATTGATCTTCCCTGCCACATATCCCAACTATCTATTTCCCTATAATGAGTCACTGCAATAACAAGATCTTGCTTTTTCTTTTTTAATAATCCACTTCTTTTGAATCTACACATGCTGGGATAGATAACTATCTTTCTTACTACGCTCTCCTTGTCTTCCACCTCTCTTCACGGGAAATGCTTGTGTCTAACTCCTGTGTTTTCGGAGTGTTGCTGTAGTGCAATAGCATCAGAAATAGGTTGCTAGTTGTTTTTCTGATGCACCATTTTGGGAAGTAGGGAGAAATGTCATGTGTCCCAAATGAGTTGCTGTGACAGAGTGGCTCAGCATGTTTAGCCTGGGCATCAACTAAACTGACAGACAGAGGGGAGAGACCAATTCTCTACTCTGTGATCCCCTGGCAGGCAGAGACAGAGAAAGAGACAGCAAGAAAAAGAGAGAGAGAGACAGAAATACAGAGAACGGGGGGGGGGGGGCACAGGAGAGGGTGTGGTGTTTGAAAAACATCAACCATATCTGGATACTATCCTCCTGCAGCAATAGTAATCACACTAATGCCCATATACAGTGCCTTGTAAAAGTATTCACCCCCTTGGCATTTTTCCTATTTTGATGCATTACAACCTGTAATTTAAATGGATTTTTATTTTTATTTCATGAAATGGACATACACAAAATAGTCCAAATTGGTGAAGTGAATTTTTTTTTGCTTGTTTCAAACAAAAATAACAATCGGAAAAGTTGCATATGTATTCACCCCCTTTGCTATGAAGCCCCTAAATAACATCTGGTGCAACCAATTACCTTCAGAAATCACATAATTAGTTCAATAAATTCCACCTGTGTGCAATCTATGTGTCACATGATCTGTCATATGATCTCAGGAAATATATATACACCTGTTCTGAAAGGCCCCAGAGTCTGCAACACTACTAAGCAAGCGGCACCATGAAGACCAAGGAGCTCTCCAAACAGGTCAGGGACAAAGTTGTGGAGAAGTACAGATCAGGGTTGGGTTATAAAAAAATAACTGAAACTTTGAACATCCCACGGAGCACCATTAAATCCAAAGAATATGGCACCACAACAAACCTGCCAAGAGAGGGCCGCCCACCAAAACTCACAGACCAGACAAGGAGGGCATTAATCAGAGAGGCAACAAAGAGAGCAAAGATGCAAAGCTCCACAGCGGAGATTGGAGTATCTGTCCATCGGACAACTTTAGGTCGGACACTCCACAGAGCTATGCTTTACAGAAGAGTGGCCAGAAGAAAAAAACATTGCTTAAAGAAGATAAGAAATAACACAAACACTCCTCCCCAAACATATAGAAGAAGGTACTCTAGTCAGATGAGACAAAAATGTAGCCTTTTGGCCATCAAGGAAAATGCAATGTCTGGCGCAAACCCAACACCTCTCATCATCCCGAGAACACCATCACCATGTTTTTCATCGGCAGGGACTGGGAAACTGGTCAGAACTGAAGGAATGATGGATGGCGCTAAATACAGGGAAATTCTTGATGGAAAACGGTTTTGTCTTCCAGAGATTTGAGACTGGGACAAAGGTTCACCTTCCAACAGGACAATAACCCAAAGCATATTGCTAATGCAACACTTGAGTGGTTTAAGGGGAAACATTTAAATGTCTTGGAATGGCCTAGTCAAAGCCCAGACCTCAATCCAATTGATAATCTGTGATATGACTTAAAAATGTCTGTACACCAGCATAACCCATTCAACTTGAAGGAGCTGGAGCAGTTTTGCCTTGAAGAATGGGCAAAAATCCCAGTGGCTAGATGTGCCAAGCTTATAGGGACATATCCCAAGAGACTTGCAGCTGTAATTGCTGCAAAAGGTGGATCTACAAAATTTTCCTTTTTTTTGTCTTTTCTCTCATTTGTTTCACCCCAAAAATATTTTGCATCTTCAAAGTGTTGTGTAACTCAAATGATACAAACCCCCCAAAAATATATTTTAATTCCAGGTTGTAAGGCAACGAAATAGGAAAAATGCCAAGTGAGGGTGAATACTTTCGCAAGCCACTGTCGGTTCTGTATAGTCAACGAAGCCAGCTGTTAGTTTGTGGGGAACAAAAAGAGGTAACATCATAATTACACGTTGTCCTTGATGCTGATATAATGCCTGAATTGTCATGGAAACATGCCAGTTGACCTATACTGATGCGTTCTGATCCATTCATTGTATTTGTTTTTTCACCACTGCATCACTAATGGTATTCTGATGTTTTTGGCTGTTGTTGTTTTTTACAGTAGTAGAGGTGGTGGGTTTTCATTCTATTCAAACCATTCTACCATTCTGTCTCTGTCTGTCATCCCTCTCTCTGTGTCTCTTAATTCAAGGGGCTTTATTGGCATGGGAAACAAATATTAACACTGCCAAAGCAAGTCTCTCTCTCTCTCTCTTATTTATCTTTCTCTGTGTGTCTGTCTCCCCCCTCTCTCTCGCTCTCTCTCTTCCTGTCTCTGTCTCCCCTCTCTCTTTTCTCCGTCTCCCCTCTCTCTCTGTCTCTATGTTCCCTCTTGGTGTCTCTTTCTCTCTCTTTATGTTCCCTCTCGGTCTCTTATTCTCTGTATCTGCCTCTCCTCTCTGTCTCTGTTCCCTCTGTCTGTCTCTCTCTCTCTTTCTCCCTTCTCTCTCTGTCTCACTCTCCACCTCCCTCTCTGTGTCTGTCTCCCCTCTCTGTGTCTCTCTGTCTCAGTTTGTCTCCCCCCTCTCTCTCTCTCTCTGTCAATGAACTTGAAATGGGTCTCCTAAAGGACAGGCTTACCTAAAGAAGTTCTACATTTTTAAGCTACCACAAGGAAAATAGAAGACAGAGAGAGAGAATGAGAGAGAAAGAAGATGGAGAGCCAAGAAACATCACTCTCCCCCAAAGATGAAAGGACCCATGAATACAAAAAAAAAGAAGCAGAGAAGAGGAGACAGAAGGGGTTATGTTGAGGAGAGAAGAGAAAGGAGAAAAGCCTGGGAGTTAAGAGCCCACAGGAGTAGACAGAGCTGAGGCTGGCGGTGTACGAGAGAGAGAGAGAAATGGAGAGTGAAAGAGAGATGGAGAGTGAAAGAGAGAGATGGAGAGTGAAAGAGAGAGATGGAGAGTGAAAGAGAGATGGAGAGTGAAAGAGAGATGGAGAGTGAAAGAGAGAGATTGAGAGTGAAAGATGGAGAGTGAAAGAGAGATGGAGAGTGAAAGAGAGATGGAGAGTGAAAGAGAGAGATGGAGATTAAAAGAGAGATGACTGGGGGAAAGAGAGTAGCTTGGCTGGTGGTAAGAGAGACAAAGAGAAAGAAATAACACACTCTAGCAGAGATAACAGATTACTAGGCTCCAGCCATGGGCTCCGGGCCCAGCCACTGATGAGACAGACCCGTAGAGACCCACCAACCCTGGCCTCTGGATCCAGTCTCTCTGGCCCCCTTGGTTCTCCACCGCTAATGCCAGAAGGATGAGTATGTGTGAATATGCGTGTGAAGATGTGTGTGTGTGTGTTTATGATATCAGCCACAATGAGGCCCCCTGCCACTTAGCAGCCCTCGAAACCAGATTACCAGATTATTATAGTCTTCATCTGAGAAAAGGCCTGGACCCTAGTCCTGCTGTGCTACTGTAGACACACAAACACACACACTCTCTCTCCCGATCTTGCTGCTCTGTCCCTGTTCTGTTATCATATGAAAGCGGAGGGAAGAAATGAATCAATGGAGCTTAAAAGCCCATGACAGATTACAAAGACCCGGGTAAAGTCCCAAATTGCACCCTATTTCATACATAGTGCACATATTTTATCCAGGGATGAGGGATCTGGTCAAAAGTAGTGCACTATCTAGGAAATAGGGTGCCATTTGGGATGCAAACTAAATCTGTGATTACACAAAAGGGATTTTGTGATGCCTTGAAATAGCATCTCATTACCTGCAAGATATTTGTCACATAATACCCCTTTTGATTACAGCAGTTTCAGGTGCCAGTTGTTTTGATTCAGCGCTACTGAAAGGTGGACAATTTGGTACTGCTTTATTATGACGGGGACCTACAGTATATACAGACATCATAAAACATTCATGAACATTCATAAACCATACATGGCGTAATCAAAAACAGCACATGAGCATAAAACAAGAAAAGCTTATGTCAAAATATTGTGGTTATGTAATTGATTACATCCAAGTGAGAGTCCAAGTAAATATTATGCAAATCAGGAGGGAGACTTATCCTTCTTTTATACTTGAAACACTCAAAACTCAAAACAATACTTTATGGAAACTGTAGCTGAGATCAAGGCAATCAATGTTGTGTTATTAAGATCAAACTATGATTCAGTATTGATGTGCCAACTACACTTCAAAAGAATAACAGAAGGTTTCAGAGTCATAGGAGGGTAAAAAAATAATATTTGGGGAATACAAATGTATCTTCGTAGTGAACTGATGAGAGCAAAAGTGAAATTGATGCCGTGGTCAAAACAGTAAATGCTTGCATTACATTGGCATCTGCACCCTTTCTGCATGCATGCACCCACCAAGACCCCCCCACCAACACCCACACCAAGACCCCCCCACCAACACACCCACCAAGACCCCCCCACCAACACCCACACCAAAACCCCCCCACCAACACACACAGCCAAGACTCCTCCTCCAACACCCACCAAGACCCCCCCACCAACACCCACACCAAGACCCCCCTACCAACACCCACACTAAGACCCCCCCACCAACACACCCACCAAGACCCCCATACCAACACCCCACACACACCAAGACCCCCCCACCAACACACCCACCAAGACCCCCCCACCAACACCCACACCAAGACCCCCCCACCAACACACCCACCAAGACCCCCCCACCAAAACTCACACCAAGACTCCCCCACCAACACCCACACCAAGACCCCCCCACCAACACACCCACCAAGACCCCCATACCAACACCCCACACACACCAAGACCCCCCCACCAACACACCCACCAAGACCCCCCCACCAACACCCACACCAAGACCCCCCCACCAACACACCCACCAAGACCCCCCCACCAACACCCACACCAAGACCCCCCCACCAACACACCCACCAAGACCCCCCCACCAACACCCACACCAAGACCCCCCCACCAACACACTCACTAAGACCCCCCCACCAACACCCACACCAAAACCCCCCCACCAACACACACAGCCAAGACCCACCCACCAACACACACCAAGACCCCCATACCAACACCCCACACACACCAAGACCCCCACACCAACACCCCCACACACACCAAGACCCCCCCCACCAACACCCACCAACACCCACCAAGACCCCCACACCAACACCCACCAAGACTCCCCTACCCACACACCAAGACCCCCCTACCCACCCCCCAAGAACCCTCCTACCCACACCAAGACCCCCCCCCACCAAGACCCCCCCACCCACACACACACCAAGACCCCCCCACCCACCCACACACACACCAAGACCCCCCCACCCACACCAAGACCCACCCACACACACCAAGACCCGCCCCCCCACACACACACACACCAAGACCCGCCCCCCCCACACACACACACACACACACACACACCAAGACCCCCCCCCCACCCCCACACACACACACCAAGACCCCCCTACCCGCACACACCAAGAACCCCCACCCAAACACACACACCAAGACCCCCCCACCCACACACACACACACACCAAGACCCCCCCCACCCCCACACACACATCAAGACCCCCCCACACACACACACACCAAGACCCCCCCACCCAAACCAAGACCCGCCCCCCCTCACACACCAAGGCCACCGCACACACCAAGGCCCCCCCCACACACACACTAAGCCCCCCCCACACACACACACCAAGACCCCCCCCACCACTAGGTGGAAGTCAATAAGAAATACAAACAAAAAGTCCATATTACAACTGGTCAGGTTGTAATATGCAACAGAAGGTAACACTTTATTTGATGGGCTGTGTCATTCTGATTGTATCTGCAACGTTATATTCCATTTTTGTTAGACGTGAGCGTTACTTTCCATGTGCGAGCTTGCGTGTGCTTTCTCGTTCCCATTGTGGTGAAGCCTGTGCATGCTCGCATACGGAAAAGTAATGCTTGAGTCCAACAAAATAGAATATAACGTTGCAGATCATGTTTTATCTGTGCCCCTGCAGCTGCAAAACGAGCGTGAGGAAGTCTATCGGTGGTTTCTCAAAACCAAGTGACATCAATTTACATTAAATAGAGATTTGGTCAAAAGAAGTGAACTTGTCCTGTGGTTCTTTGTTTTTTTAAAGAATTTGTCTGTGAGTTCTCACCCCCCTAAAAAAACCAGAGTCATGGCCTCTATTAAAAAGAGGAGGATCCCATCAGCTTTCTATAGGCTAGGCCTACTACAGTATATTTATTTCTCAACTTTCCTAATATTATGCACATTGCTTATCTTTACAACAGGAGTGTAACCTAACTGGCTGGCATGGAAAGGAATCACAGGAAAAGCATCCTCCATGCGCTATTTAAGTGCATAGATGACATGTATTTTTTCCCCTGCCCCTGTTTCAAGACAGGTGCATGATAATGGTCCATTCTAAATAAAAACAAATTTCACACATATATTATTTAGTATACGTAAAGACCAAATTAAATTAGGAATAATCTGACGTGTGACAATATTATCCCACTGTATCACTTGTGAATTATATACTATCACTTGTGAATGATGCCCAGCATAAGAAACAGACTTTTTTTCGTGACTTTTTCGAATCATATCGTAGCATAGCCCATAGGCCTATATGTTTTGATAAGGTTTCTATCACAACTAAAGTGGCCAAAAAACATCTTAAAATTCAGCACATTAATACGGTTTACAATGGTTGTAGACTGTAGAGCCTATCTGGCATACATTAGCAGCGTGCGAGTTCCAAGTTTGGGGAAGATCCTTCTCACAATAAAAATTGACCTTTATAATGAAAGCGGTATGTGCAAAATCACATTTGAGGTCACTTTGATTATGGTGTTTTCCGCTAATGGAACATTCCAGCTTATAGCCTACTGCCTTGTGCGCATTGATTGCTGCGCTTATAATGTGAAGAAATAGCCTAATAGTTTATCAACATTTTAAGCTAAACGTTCTAATCTGTGTGTAAAAAAAGTTGCAGCCCGCAACTCAATATTAGGAAGCTGTTTATAATGTTAGGTTTACTCAGTGTATGGACACAATTGAACAGCACATCATGGAAGCTTTTCCAGCAACTCAGAAAATGGAATGTTCCAGATGAGTATACTGAAAGTGAGTAGCATACAATTGTGGTCTGTGGCAGTGAACCTTATCCTGTTAATGTTAAGTAGCCTAGATTTGTGTTGTTAGCTGTTTTTATTTTTATTGATAATGTATAAACAAATATGCTAATGAGTAGCACAGGACTGAGAATATTTTTTAGTTTACCTTTATTGTTTTCTGTTCTATACATAGAAAAAACATATTTCATCATTGAAGCCTACACAAAGATGAACTTAAAATGAAAGGTCAAAGGCTATGCTCTCTCCTTGTGTTCTTATAGACACGGCATTATGTAATATCCCACCCACCTATTTCCTGTATACCAGAGCTATATGTACACTGGATAGAGGAGAAGAGGCTGCAGAGAAAGTTGGTTGCACTGGCCTATGCCAGAATCTGGGTCCGGCAGATTTATGATCTCATAGCAGAAAAGATTCAGGAGATTCATGCGATCTACAATATTCAACATAAAGTAACAGCTACAGTCATAGACTCCTTTTGTATTTATTCCTCGTTATTCTTCTTCTATCATTTCACTTTTCCTCTCTGCGTTGTTGGGAAAGGCCTGAAAGTAAGCAGTTCACTGTTAGTCTGAACCTGTTGTTTACGAAGCATGACAAATCAAATGTTGTTTGATTTGAGATAATGGCAGCAACTTTGTGAAGGCGTTCAAAGAATTTTCGGTAACACTTTATTTGGATAGTCTGTAGATGCTCTGCAGACTACCTACTAACCTTATCCCTAAACGTAATCCTTATCCTAACCCTAAACTTAATCCTTACCATAACCTTAACCCTAAAACTTACCCTAACCCTTATTCCAAACCTAACCCTAACCGTAACCTTAGCAAACAGTCAACAGACAGTTTGTTGATAGTATGATCATCTGTCAATTATCTACATGGACTATCTGAACTATACCCAATAAGTGTGACCAAATTTTCTAAAGACAAAGATGATGACCATGAAGACTATGCATTCGAGGATGTGGCAGCCATACTTGATGACACATGTAAGGTCCATACCAGGGGGCCAGGGTTCCAGTCTGGAAGCAACCTTTCCCCTGTGCTCAGAGGGCACTTTCGGTACTGCAGTTTAGCTGAAGCTGAGCCGAAAAGGAAAATTCCCAAAGATGGCCCCATATCGAAGTCCAATTAAAAAATTCCTAAAAAGACACATTCCTTATCAACTTTGTGCCAAAAATATCCATTGTTTTTTACAGTAATTGTCTTTCGAGGCCGATTATTTCCCCATCACTCACAGCCAAAGATATTAACATTTCATATCAGTGGCGGTCAGTGGCGTTTAAGATGAGGGAGGACACATTTTTTTCATGAGCATGGCCTTATTTCTATTACAGCGTATTGGATGACTGTCATTCATATTCCATTCACCCAGTTCAATGTAACAGAGATAGATTTAGGCTACTACACAATACTCTAATTTTCCCTATTCCTATTTTCAAACAACAGTTTCTATTGGACAAATTCAGGTATGTGTATCCCCGTTTTGTCCTGCTTGCTTCCGTTTCAGAAATGTTTTTCAACAGAATCAGCGAAATGAATATACCCCTGTCGTGTCTTTGGCTATGCCGGATTAAGGTGATATGACATGCAATTCTATAAAATAATTTATCCGTAATTAATATCACCTGATTGAGCTAATCATGTAAATGTAATTAACAAGAGAGTCGGGCACCTATAAATAATATTTATAGAGCTGTTATCTTCTGAATAAACTCTTAAAGACCTAGTAATAATTTACATCAATAGCAGTCAATATCAATCGCCATCTTAATTCAGTCTCATCTGAAAGTTGTAAATTCTTGGTTATCTGTACGAACCCTGGCAAACAATTTGAATCAGCAATACAAAATTGGGTTTAATTATTTATTTACTAAATACCTAACTAATCACACAGAATTACACATACACATAATTAAATCATAACTTGATTACAAATTACGTCATAAAGGAAAACGTCCCTAGCGGGCGGAACAGATATGACAGCTTGTTACACAAAGGAAAAGGGCTGGGTTTGAGTGAAAGAGCGGAAAGACTGAGGGACACAGGGAGAAGCTGTGCTATCATAAATACAGTATCTAATGCATTCTAAATTACCGCCCATTTGGAAAAGGAAAATGCAATATATATTTACTCTGAGCTGCGCTTTGGTAGGTTGGTGGTAGATGGAAGGCCGTCCTTTGAAGAATGTCTCTGGTTGTCAATTGGATACGTTGTAGTAACGTGGTTGGGTGACAGACGGGATACTCTCTGTTCCTTCCTAACCCTCGTTTCATCTGCTGTTGCTAACTCAACGGCTAGGCGGTATCACTTCTGTAGTGAATAAGAGTTCAAAGTTCATACCAGTTTTATAGCCCATGTCCCTTCACAGGGGCGGGCCACTGATTGAGGAGCCCTATCTTATGAAAACCCAAATCTCACATTTTAGAAGCTAAAATCACATTTCATCCCATCACGAATAATTTCATATTCAAACATTTAAATTGAACAACAATTCCATGTGACTTTCCACTGTAGAGTTTATGTCATCTTATCATTGATGAGAATGTCTCAGATGACAACCGAACTGACATCATATTCATTAAGTACCACCGCATATGTTCAATTGGTCAGGTACCAGAATATAGTTCATTTCCGCCCACCTTCTCATGTTCCCAGAATCTCTATGTTAACCAAGGGTTTTGCAAATGTAACATCAGTAGGGTAGAGAGAGGAAAAATGGGGGAAGAGGTATTTATGACTGTCATAAACCTACCCCCAGGCCAACGTCATGACACCCCTAATCATGGGTAAACACACTTCACTTTCATAGCAGGCACATTGTATTCGTTCTCGCCTCTATGCGCTCTCCTCCTCACCTCTTCTCTTCGCTTGTGGACTTTAACGTACAACAGATCAGCTGTATGTGACCAGGTGAAAAAAACCTTTCCAAGCCAAACCATTACACACAGCCTACATCATTGCCACCATGTTAGCTAAAGTAACGTCATAGTCAGCATAGCTAATAGGACTAACGCGCAGTAAACCCGCTACAATCATGCAGTAACATTGCAGTGTACAGTCAGTAAGCATTTACATCATCGGACCCGGCGGCAATACATTTGCCAAACCAAAAGCTGACCTTGACTTGGAAGAGTTCCAGTGTTGTGTTTGATATTCATAGCCAGCAAGCTATCATAGCATCTGTCTGTTTGAGCAGGGTGTTTCAGTAGGCTAAACTAACTAGCTGCATTTGCTAGCTATGTAAGTGAAACTGAAAGTGGGAAAAAAAAAGACATTCTTCATTTTGGAAGAAATTAATTGGTTCAAAATTGTTAAACTATTGTCTTTCTCTCTTTGAGTCAACTACTCACCACATTTTATGCACTGCAGTGCTAGCTAGCTGTAGCTTTCAGTACTAATCAATACACTGACCCTTTGATTGGGTCAGACATCCTCCGGAAGTTGTCATAATTACTGTGTAAGACTATGGAAGGGGCTGAGACCCATGAGCCCCCTAAGTTTTGTATTGAAGTCAATGTACACAGAGGAGGACGGAAGCTAGTTGTCCTCCGGCTACATCATGGTGCTACCCTACAGAGTGCTGTTGAGGCTATTGTAGAGCCTCTTTGCAAAATAGTGTTTTAATCCATTATTTGTTGATGTGATTATATTTAGTATAGTTTTATCTAAAATTGATATATTTTTTACAATTATTTTTTTAAATGAAATTCACTGAGGAGGATTGTTCTCCCCTTCCTCCTCTGAGGAACCTCGATTGTTTAATATTCATCCAATGTATTCAATACTTCCAGATGGCGTGATGAGGCCGTCGCTGTTTGAGATTTCTCCAGTGCACACTGAGTGCTAGTGCTTAGGCGTAATTGGCTCTGTAAAGCAGATGGCATCAACCACGAAACGGCTTATGCAAACGTGAGTAGCCTGGCCATGCAGTCGTGCGTGAACAGGGAGTACAGGAGGGGACTGAGCACGCACTTCTGGGGAGCTCCAGTGTTGAGAATCAGCGTGCAGATGTGTTGCTACCTACCCTCACCACATGGGGGCGGCTCGTCAGGAAGTCCAGGATCCAGTTGCAGAAGGAGGTGTTTAGTCCCAGGTTCCTTACCTTAGTGATGAGCTTTGAGGTTACTATGGTGTTGAATACTTATTTTCCACCATAATTTGCAAGTAAATTCATTAAAAATCCTACAATGTGAATTTCTGGATTTTTTTTCTAATTTTGTCTGTCATAGTTGAAGTGTACCTATGATGAAAATTACAGGCCTCTCTCATCTTTTTAAGTGGGAGAACTTGCACAATTGGTGGCTGACTAAATACTTTTTCACCCCACTGTATACACCTGTTCTGAATGGCCCCAGAGTCTGCAACACCACTAAGCAAGGCACACCACCAAGCAAGTGGCACCATGAAGACCAAGGAGCTCTCCAAATAGGTCAGGGACAAAGTTGTTGAGAAGTACAGATCAGGGTTGGGTTATGAAAAATATTTGAAACTTAGCACCATTAAATCCATGATTAAAAACAGAAAGAATATGGCACCACAACAAACCTGCCAAGTGAGGGCCGCCCACCAAAACTCACGGACCAGGCAAGGAGGGCATTAATCAGAGAGGCAACAAAGAGACCAAAGATAACCCTGAAGGAGCTGCAAAGCTCCACAGAGGAGATTTGAGTATCTGTCCATAGGACCACTTTAAGCCGTACACTCCACAGAGGTGGGCTTTACGGAAGAGTGTCCAGAAAAAAGCTATTGCTTAAAGAAAAAAGAGGCAAATATGTATTGTAGGAGACTCCCCAAACATCTGGAAGAAGGTACTCTGGTCAGATGAGACAAATGTTTTTATGATCTTTTAGGCCATCAAGGAAAACACTATGTCTGGCACCCAACACCTCTCATTATTATAGAACACCATCCGGTGGGGATGTTTTTCCATCAGCAGGGACTGGGAAACTGGTCAGAATTGAAGGATTGATGGATGGCACTAAATACAGGGAAATTCTTAAGGGAAACCTGTTTCAGTCTTCCAGAGATTTGAGACTGGGATGGAGGTTCACCTGCCAGCAGGGCAATGACCCTAAGCAAACTGCTAAAGCAACACTCGAGTGGTTTAAGGGGAACATTTAAATGTCTTGGAATGGCCTAGTCAAAGCCCAGACCTCAATCCAATTGAGAATATGTGGTATGACTTAAAGATTGCTGTACACCAGTGTAACCCATCCAACTTTAAGGAGCTGGAGCAGTTTTGCATTGAAGACTGGGCAAATTCCCAGTGGCTCGATGTGCCAAGCTTATAAATACATACCCCAAGAGTCTTGCACCTGCAATTGCTTCAAAAGGTAGCTCTACAAAGTATTGACTTTGGGGGATGAATAGTTTTGCATGCTTAAGTTTTTTGTTGTTGTCTTATTTCTTGTTTGTTTCGCAATAAAACAAATATTTTGCATTTTCAAAGTGGTAGGCATGTTCTGTAAATCAAATGATAGAAACCTCCCCAAAATCTATTATAAATCCAGGTAGCAAGGCAACAAAAATATGAAAAATACCAAGGGGGAGAATACTTTCGCAAGCCACTGTATTAACATTAGTATTCAGACCCTTCTCTATGAGACTCGAAATTGAGCTCAGATGCATCCTGTTTCCATTGATCATCCTTAAGATGGCCTGAATGCCAAGCGTCATGTCTGGAGTAAACCAGGCACAGCTCATCACCTGGTCAATACCATCCCTATGGTGAAGCATGGTGGTGGCAGCATCATGCTGTGGGATGTTTTTCAGCAGCAGGGACTGGGAGACGAGTCAGGATCGAGGGAAAGATTAATGGATAAAACTGCATAGAGATCCTAGATGAAAACCTGCTCCAGTATGCTCAGGACCTCAAACTGGGGTGAAGGTTCACCTTCCAACAGGACAACGACCCTAAGCACACAGCCAAGACAACACAGGAGTGGATTTGGGACAAATCTCTGAATGTCCTTGAGTGGCCCAGCCAGAGCCCGGGCTTGAACCCGATCAATCATCTCTGGAGAGACCTGAAGAGCTTAAGAGGATCTGCAGAAAAGAATGGGAGAAACTTCCCAAATACAGATGTGCCAAGCTTGTAGCGTTGTACCTCAGGAAGACTCAAGGCTGCAATCGCTGCCTTAGGTGCATCAACAATGTACTGAGTAAAGGGTCTGAGTCCTTATGTAAATATTATATTTCAGTTTTTTATTTGAAATACATTTGCAAAAATGTCTACAAACCTGCTTTTGCTTATGGGGTATTGTGTTTAGATGGAAAGAACAAAACAATTCAATACATTTTAGAATAAGGCTGTAACGTAAACGGGGATCTGAATACTTTCCGAATGCACTGTATGCATTAAACAGCAATTTCACCCTCAACAGTCAATAGTGTTTGTCTTAAGTGCTAAGTTTGTTGCAGTAAGTGTGTTCAGGGGCCCAGTAATTGGCCACACCTGATCATTATTGTTATCCATTTTTCTGTGCTTTTGTGTGGGATAAATCTAGTGATGGAAAGTTTCTCTTTTTACTTACTCTGATCTTTTCGACACATTTAATCAAAAATACAAATATTTTACAAATTTTGTTCATTTGAATCGGTAATACCCAGAGCACGGAGGACCCCCCACCAGCAAACAATAAACTCAAAACTCGAAAGATTCATAATTCCACAAGCTTCTCGTTCACATGTTATTCATCATAGGGGGCTTATTGAAACTGTCATTTGTGACTGAGACTTTAACAATGTACATTTGTTGATTGCTGGGCATACAATTATGATTATTTCTTGAAACATTTTACAATGAGGTCTAGTTGTGGCTGCAACCGGACTAGATTGTGAACTACTCCTGGTGGAATGCAATGCATTGATTGACTGCCGTGAGGGTGATAAGCACAATATAATTTGCGAACTGGAGCCTCCCAAACTATTACTTCTCCAGTTCGAGTATGTTGAGAAGTCACACCCTGTATATGTTTTGGTTCTACAAACTGTGTCCATCATAGCATTCACTAATCAATTAATTGCATTAATTATTCCTGCAACATTATCTACTTTCCAACGTGGATATATAACAGACAGTTTATTTTACCTTTATTTAACTAGGCAAGTCAGTTAAGAACAAATTCTTATTTTCAACAGTGGGTTAACTGTACCTTGTCAGCTCAGGGGTTTGAACTTGCAACCTTCCGGTTACTAGTCCAACGCTCTAACCACTAGGCTACCCTGTTGGCTGGAATTCGTCTCTGGAGCTGCTGAGCCGGAAAAGTGTGTATCAAATCAAATTTTATTGGTCACATACACATATTTAGCAGATGTTATCGCGGATGTAGCGAAAAGCTTGTAAATGTGAAATTCTTGTATTATGGGATTCGGCCAACAGGTCAAAAGAATGACTAGAATGAACGAGTGCCTAAGAAAAATTCAATAAAAACAGTAATTCAAAAATAACGAATCATTCCTGAACTGCACATCACAAACTTCCGCCGCCGACAGAGATGGCCACCTCGCTTCACGTTTCAAGGAAACTATGCAGTACTTTGTTTTTTTACTCTTTATTTCTTACATTGGTACCCCAGGTAATCTTAGGTTTCGTTACATACAGTTGGGAGGAACTACTGAATATAAGAGCAACGTCAACTCACCATCATTACGACCAGGAATATGACTTTCCCGAAGCGGATCCTGTGTTCTGCCTTCCACCCAGGACAATGGATCGGATCCCAGCCGGCGACCCAAAACAACGACGCCGTAAAAGGGGCAAACGAAGCGGTCTTTTGGTCAGGCTCCGGAGACGGGCACATCGCGCACCACTTCCTAGTATACTACTCGCCAATGTCCAGTCTCTTGACAACAAGGTTGATGAAATCCGAGCAAGGGTAGCATTCCAGAGAGACATCAGAGACTGTAACGTTCTTTGCTTCAAGGAAACATGGCTCACTCGAGAGACTCTATCCGAGTCAGTGCAGCCAGCTGGTTTCTTGACGCATCGCACCGACAGACACAAGCATCTTTCTGGTAAGAAGAGGGGCGGGGGGGGTATGCCTTATGATTAACGAGATCATAACAACATACAGGAACTCAAGTCCTTCTGTTCACCCGACTTAGAATTCCTCACAATCAAATGCCGACCGCATTATCTACCAAGGGAATTCTCTTCGATTATAATCACAGTCGTATATATTCCCCCCCAAGCAGACACATCGATGGCCCTGAATGAACTTTATTTGACTCTATCTAATCTGGAAACCACATATCCTGAGGCTGCATTCATTGTAGCTGGGGATTTTAACAAGGCTAATCTGAAAACAAGACTCCCTAAATTCTATCAGCATATCTATTACGCAACCAGGGCTGGTAAAATCCTGGATCATTGTTATTCTAACTTCCGCGACGCACATAAGGCCCTCCCCTGCCCTTGTTTCGGAAAAGCTGTCCACGACTCCATTTTGTTGCTTCCAGCCTACAGACAGAGACTAAAACAAGAAGCTCCTGCGCTCAGGTCTGTTCAACACTGGTCCGACTAATCTGATTCCACGCTTCAAGACTACTTCGATCACGTGGATTGGGATATGTTCCGCATTGCGTCCAACAACAACATTGACGAATAGGCTGATTCGGTGAGCGAGTTCATTAGAAAGTGCATCGAAGATGTTATACCCATAGCAACGATTAAAACATTCCCAAACCAGAAACCGTGGATTGATGGCAGCATTCGCGCAAAACTGAAAGCGCGAACCACTGCTTTTAGCCAGGGCAAGGTGACCGGAAACATGACCGAATACAAACAGTGTAGCTATTCCCTCCGCAAGGCAATCAAACAAGCTAAGAGTCAGTACAGAGACAAAGTAGAGTCACAATTCAACGGCTCAGACACAAGAGGTATGTGGCAGGGTCTACAGTCAATCACGGATTACAAAAAGAAAACCAGCCGCATCGTGGACCAGGATGTCTTGCTCCAAGACAGATTAATTAACATTTTTGCTCGCGTTGAGGGCAATACAGTGCCACTGACACGGCCCGCTACCAAAACCTGCGGACTCTCCTTCACTGCAGCCGACGTGAGTAAAACATTTAAACGTGTTAACCCTCGCAAGGCTGCCGGCCCAGACGGCATCCCCAGCCGCGTCCTCAGAGAATTCGCAGACCAGCTGGCTGGTGTGTTTACGAACATATTCAATCAAGCCTTATCCCAGTCTGCTGTTCCCACATGCTTCAAGAGGGCCCTGGGTCTCGACCCCGCCCTGTGCAACTGGGTACTGGACTTACTGACGGGCCGCCCCCAGGTGGTGTGGGTAGGTAACAACATCTCCACCCCGCTGATCCTCAACACTGGGGCCCCACAAGGGTGCGTTCTGAGCCCTCTCCTGTACTCCCTGTTCACCCACGACTGCGTGGCCATGCACGCCTCCAACTCAATCATCAAGATTGTGGACGACACTACAGTGGTAGGCTTGATTACTAACAACGACGAGATGGCCTACAGGGAAGAGGTGAGGGCCCTCGGAGTGTGGGTCAGGAAAATAACCTCACACTCAACGTCAACAAAACAAAGGAAATGATTGTGGACTTCAGGAAACAGCAGAGGGAGCACCCTCCTATCCACATCGACGGGACAGTAGTGGAGAGGGTAGTAAATTTTAAGTTCCTCGGCGTACACATCACAGACAAACTGAATTTATCCACCTACACAGACAGTGTTGTGAAGAAGGTGCAGTAGCTCCTCTTCAATCTCAGGAGGCTGAAGAAATTTGGCTTGTCACCAAAAGCACTCACAAACTTCTACAGATGTACTGTACAATCGAGAGCATCCTGTCGGGCGGTATCACCGCCTGGTACGGCGACTGCTCTGCCCACAACCGTAAGGCTCTCCAGAGGGTAGTGAGGTCTGCACAACGCATAGGAAGTGCAACATCACTAATATCTCAAGGGGGTTTCATTGGGAACTGTGGTGAATACATACCAAGCTCAGATTTCTCACTTCCTGTTTTGATTTCTCCTCATGATTTTGCCTGCCATATGAGTTCTGTTATACTCACAGACATCATTTAAACAGTTTTAGAAACTTTAGAGTGTTTTCTATCCAATAATAATATGCATATATTAGCAACTGAGACTGAGGAGCAGGCCGTTTACTTTGGGCAACTTATTCATCCAAGCTACTCAATACTGCCCCCCAGCCATAAGAAGTTTTATACAATGCCACTTAATATAATGTTTACATACCCTACATTACTCATCTCATATGTATATACTGTACTCGACACCATCTACTGCATCTTGCCTATGCCGTTCTGTACCATCACTCATTCATATATCTTTATGTACATATTCTTTACCCCTTTACACTTGTGTGTATAAGATAGTAGTTGTGGAATTGTTAGGTTAGATTACTCGTTGGTTATTACTCCATTGTCAGAACTAGAAGCACAAGCATTTCGCTACACTCGCATTAACATCTGCTAACCATGTGTATGTGACAAATACAATTTGATTTGATTTGATTTGACTAGATAAATCACATAAGTTCGCTGTACAAAGTGGTATGGGACCAGAACAATGAGGTTTGACAGAACACAGGTAGACATGGCGAAATGCCCTGCATGGTTGCTAAGTGATGAGCACAAAACACTGCATTGCTTACAAAGGTGTCACGCTTACAAAGGACAGTCATTGTTACAGGGAGAAATATCAAGCACAAAATTTTGCAGAATACCCTCACACATATCGTACAAAATCCTTTTCAGCGTTCCACATAAGAAAGGACATAGCAACACCCAAAGATGGACCGTAACAAACATATTTTATTCTGGGTACCGGATCCAGGGTATTTGTGTGCATACAGTACTATGCATTAGAGCCGCTTGAAAGTGTCGTGTCTTTGGCATCATTAAACTGAAGATTAATCTTGATCATAAACTCTCTGTAATTATTATTACGCAATTAAACTGATTAATCATGTAACTGTAATTAACAAGGAAGTTGGGGCACCAAGGAAAATATTCAGATTTTAAAGTTATAATTTTCCTAATAGAACTTTCAGATATTTTCATATATGATCAATAGTCTTCTGATTAATGAATTCTTCTTTACCTCACGCTAGTCTCATTCCAAACGTCATAAATTGTTGGTTATCTGCACAAATAGCGGAGTTTCCCTAGTGGGATAAACCAGTATCGCGGCTTGGTGGACAAAAAGGGAAGTTGGGGTCAAGTGAGATGAGACAACACAAAGTTGATAATTATAACAATTGAAATGCTAATCCTTTGCACATGAACGCTCACTCATTCGGGAATATTTGCAATCACTATAAAGATTTACACTCAGTGTGTCGTCGGGATCTCTGTTGAAAAGTTTGTTTCTGTTGGAGAGTTTGTCCTCTCTCTCTCTCTGTCATGGTTAGAATGAAATAATCACAATACAAATAATCATTTATGTCCAATACCTTCTTTTATTAGAGCGTTTGGTATACATATCCAAACGCTAATTCTGGTTAGCGTTATATCGGACAAAAACTTCAAAAATGTATATTACCAGTTGAAGAAACATTTCAAACTAAGTACAGAATCAATCATTAGGATGTTTTTAACATATAGCTTCAATAAAGTTCCAACCAGAGTATTCCTTCTAGTCTTCGTGAGCCATGGAACGCAAGTGGGTACCATGAGGAAAAAGCGCAATCACAAAATGGCTGCTTGATGGACAGCTGATATATTCTGCTCTCATTCACTCCCACAACAACATAGAAGCCTCATTATAATTTATATTTATGGTTGACATCAAGTGGAACCCCTAGGCAGTGCAACATCATTCATATCTCAAGGGGATTTCATTGGGGACTCTGGTGAATACATACAAAGCCCAGATATCTCACTTCCTGTTTTGATTTCCCCTTAGGATTTTGCTTGTCATATGAGTTATGTTATACTCACAGACATCATTCAAACAGTTTAAGAAACTTTAGAGTGTTTTCTATCCAACACTAATAATAATATACATATATTTGCAACGGAGACTGAGGAGTAGGCCGTTTACATTGGAAACATTATTCATCCAAGCTACTCAATACTGCCCCCCAGCCATAAAAAGTTAATGAGGCAAGGTCTAGATTTTATTCAAATCCATTTCATCTTCCCCAAAACATTGTCTTTGATTTGGATATTTTCCATACAACGTACAATGTATAAACATCAAACATCTATTAGGAAAATTCTTCACGTTACAATTTGTTCGTAATAACGTCATCTATTAACCATTAATAACAAAACAAAAATGACATACATTTTCATATTCCATCTATTGTGGCTGATGGAAACCATTGTTCCAAAGTCCCTTTATTTCATGTTTAATGTTCTGAGCCTGGTTCTCCATAGTAACAGGACAAAGGAATTTGTCTGTGGCCTGAGATTTACCAGGGGCGTGAGGGGTCATAAAACCCACCACATCTTCAGACCACTAGATCTCTCCTCCTCTGTTGGGGTTGAGAGATAATCTGTAGGGTTGTGGTCTCCTGTAACCTGACCTGATCAGGACAGTCATAAAAATACCTTCTCCAGAACATATATGTTGTTCGGACCTCAAGGTCTGTGAGGTGGAAGATATTCCTTTGTTCTCTCTATGAAAACTCACTCTCTCTATATACTGTGGCCATGAGGAGATAATCTCCTCCAGGAATTTACGACCTGAGGTCGCAGCAGCCTGAGTGTAGGAGACAGAGAGAGGGGATTGGTGCTCACTGTACCCAAAGAGGGCAACGTCATGACAAAAGTAAATCAAATAAAAAGTCTTAATGATATGGACTTGCTTGTGCCTGAATAGCGACTTGCATGTGCTTTAGTTTCTGTAAATATGAACACACATTTTAAATCACAAACTTAATTTAGCCATGGAGAAAGATAGATTCTTGCCTAGACATGATTGGTTGAGATAATGGACTGGTTAAACATTCTGCCACTATGCCTCTGTCAAACACTTTCTGATACTATTGCGGATATTTGACAAATAACATTTGATTTGATTAGATTGTTTATCCATACACGAGTAAGATTCCACAGTTAAAATAGCTACATGTGCATACATTATTTTGGCTAGTGAGTGGAGAAGCGGTCTAAAGCACTGCATCTCAGTGCAAGTGGTGTCATTGCAGTCATTGGTTCAAATCCGGGCTGCATCACATCTGGTTGTGTTTGGGAGTCCCATAGGGCGGCGCAAAATTGGCCCAGTGTTGTCCTAGTTTGGCCGGGGTAGGCCGTCAATGTAAATAGGAATTTGTTCTTAACTAACTTGCCTGGTTAAATAAAGGTAATATATTTTTTATAAATAGCTAGTGCAACTGTATCATAAAGTCGTTTGCATTGTTTTCTTTATGATGATGCCAGGACTGAAGCAACTTGTAGACACTAAGTCAAATACAGTTGAAGTCGGAAGTTTACATACAACGTAGCTAAATACATTTAAACTCAATTTTTCACAATTTCTGACATTTAATCTTAGTAAAAAAATCCCTGTCTTAGGTCAGTTACGATCACCACTTCATTTTAAGAATGTGAAATGTCAGAATAATAGTAGAGAGAATGATTTATTTTGGCTTTTATTTCTTTCATCACATTCCCAGTGGGTCAGAAGTTTACATACACTCAATTAGTATTTGGTAGCATTGCCTTTAAGTTGTTTAACTTGGGTCAAACATTCCACAAGCTTCTCACAATAAGTTGGGTGAATTTTGGCCCATTTCTCCTGACAGAGCTGGTGTAACTGAGTCAGGTTTGTAGGCCTCCTTGCTCGCTTTCAGTTCTGCCCACAAATTTTCTATAGGATGAGGTCAGGGCTTTGTGATGGCCACTTCAATACCTTGACTTTGTTGTCCTTGAGCCATTTTCCACAACTTTGGAAGTCTTCATGGGGTCATTGTCCATTTGGAAGACCCATTTGTGACCAAGCTCTAACTGATGTCTTGAGATGTTGCTTCAATATATCCACATAATGTTTCTTCCTCATGATGCCATCTATTTTGTGAAGGGCACAAGTCCCTCCTGCAGCAAAGCACCCCCACAACATGATGCTGCCACTCCCGTGCTTCACGGTTGGGATGGTGTTCTTCGGCTTGCAAGCATCTCCCTTTTTCCTCCAAACATAATGTTGGTCATTATGGCCAAACAGTTATATTTCTGTTTTAGACCAGAGGACATTTCTCGTAAAAAGTACGATCTTTGTTCCCATGTCCAGTTGCAAATCGTAGTCTGGCTTTTTTATGGCAGTTTTGGAGCAGTGGCCTCTTTCTTGCTGAGTGGCCTTTCAGGGTATGTCGATATAGGATTTGGTTTACTGTGAATATAGATACTTTTGTACCTGTTTACTCCAGCATCTTCACAAGGTCCTTTGCTGTTGTTCTGGGATTGATTTGCACGTTTCGCACCAAAGCACATTCATCTCTAGGAGACAGAAAGCGTCTCCTTCCTGAGCAGTACGATGGCTAAGTGGTCCCATGGTGTTTATACTTGCGTACTATTGTTTGTACAGATGAACGTGGTAACTTCAGGCATTTGGAAATTGCTCCCAAGGATGAACCAGACTTGTGGAGGTCTACAATTTTTTTCCTGAGGTCTTGGCTGATTTGTTTTGATTTTCCCATCATAAGCAAAGTGCCACTGAATTTGAAGGTAGGCCTTGAAATACAGTGCCTTGCGAAAGTATTCGGCCCCCTTGAACTTTGCGACCTTTTGCCACATTTCAGGCTTCAAACATAAAGATATAAAACTGTATTTTTTTGTGAAGAATCAACAACAAGTGGGACACAATCATGAAGTGGAACGACATTTATTGGATATTTCAAACTTTTTTAACAAATCAAAAACTGAAAAATTGGGCGTGCAAAATTATTCAGCCCCCTTAAGTTAATACTTTGTAGCGCCACCTTTTGCTGCGATTACAGCTGTAAGTCGCTTGGGGTATGTCTCTATCAGTTTTGCACATCGAGAGACTGACATTTTTTCCCATTCCTCCTTGCAAAACAGCTCGAGCTCAGTGATTTTGGATGGAGAGCATTTGTGAACAGCAGTTTTCAGTTCTTTCCACAGATTCTCGATTGGATTCAGGTCTGGACTTTGACTTGGCCATTCTAACACCTGGATATGTTTATTTTTGAACCATTCCATTGTAGATTTTGCTTTATGTTTTGGATCATTGTCTTGTTGGAAGACAAATCTCTGTCCCAGTCTCAGGTCTTTTGCAGACTCCATCAGGTTTTCTTCCAGAATGGTCCTGCATTTGGCTCCATCCATCTTCCCATCAATTTGAACCATCTTCCCTGTCCCTGCTGAAGAAAAGCAGGCCCAAACCATGATGCTGCCACCACCATGTTTGACAGTGGGGATGTTGTGTTCAGGGTGATGAGCTGTGTTGCTTTTACGCCAAACATAACGTTTTGCATTGTTGCCAAAAAGTTCAATTTTGGTTTCATCTGACCAGAGCACCTTCTTCCACATGTTTGGTGTGTCTCCCAGGTGGCTTGTGGCAAACTTTAAACAACACTTTTTATGGATATCTTTAAGAAATGGCTTTCTTCTTGCCACTCTTCCATAAAGGCCAGATTTGTGCAATATACAACTGATTGTTGTCCTATGGACAGAGTCTCCCACCTCAGCTGTAGATCTCTGCAGTTCATCCAGAGTGATCATGGGCCTCTTGGCTGCATCTCTGATCAGTCTTCTCCTTGTATGAGCTGAAGGTTTAGAGCACATATGTCAGAGTCAAGGCCCGCGGGCCACATCCGGCCCGCAAGAAGGTTTTTTACGGCCCCTGGGATGATCTTGATTTATTATTAGAACCGGCCCGCAGCAAGCCGGCAGCCCGCAGATCTTTTACACGCACCAATACTACATTTCCCACAATGCAAAGGTGACGCACCGAGCAGTAGGCTGCTTCATTTCAATATTTATTGGCACAGCAGTCGTCAGCATCACAGTAAAATTAACTTTCAGATACCCATCAAAAATGGCAAAACGGAAGGTGGATACTGAGAACCGGGGGTTTCAAACAAGGTGGGAGTCGGAGTATATGTTCACGAAGGTAGCTGGAAAACCTGTGTGTCTTCTGTGTGGAGAAAGTGTGGCGGTACTGAAAGAGTATAATCTGAGACGACATTATGAAACGAAACACGCGGACAAAAACAAGAATATGGACATGGAACAAAGGCTACAAAAGGCAGAGGAATTAAAACGAGGCCTCAAATCTCGACAGGCTCTGTTCAAAAAAGCCAAATCACAAGGCCAGGCTGCTGTCAAGGCCAGTTTTATTTTGGCAGAAGAGATCGCTAAATCAGCCCGGCCATTTACGGAGGGGGATTTCATCAAAAACTGCATGATTAAAGTTTGTGACGAAGTTTGCCCAGAAAAAAGGCAACTCTTTTTAAATGTGAGTCTGAGCAGAAACACCATTGCCGAGAGAGTAGACCAGTTGTCCATCAATCTAAAAGAGCAGCTTGTGAAAAAGGGAAAAGATTTTATTGCATATTCCTTGGCTGTGGATGAGAGCACCGACATTTCTGACATTGCCCAGTTGTCAATTTTCATCCGCGGAGTGGACTCCAACCTAAGCGTGACAGAGGAGTTTTTGGCTTTACGTCCTATGCATGGCACAACTACGGGGCATGATTTGTATGAAGAGGTGTCAAGATGTGTAAATGAGATGGAGCTGCCTTGGGAAAAACTCGTGGGTTTGACAACCGACGGAGCACCTGCGATGTGTGGACACAGGAGCGGACTGGTGGCGAAGATACGGGAAAAGATGCAAGAGGAAAACGCGACAGGTGAGCTGACAGCTTATCATTGTATCATACACCAGGAAGCGTTGTGCGGTAAAGCCTTGAAAATGGAGCATGTAATGAGCATCATCACGCGCACAGTTAACTTTATCAGAGCCAAAGGTTTGAATCACCGCCAGTTCAAGGCATTTCTGACGGAGTTAGAAACGGAGCATGGTGATTTGCCTTATCACACAGAGGTGCGATGGCTAAGCCAGGGAAAGGTGCTTCAAAGATGTTTCGAGCTTCGTGAGGAGATTTGTCTGTTCTTGGACAGCAAAGGGAAAGACACAACACAACTCCGAGACGAAATGTTTCTGTGTGAAATGGCTTTTCTGTGTGACATTACGAGTCATCTGAATGCAATAAACTTGCAGCTGCAGGGTCGGGATCGTGTCATCTCTGATATGTACAGTACAGTGAAGGCATTTAAAACCAAACTGACTCTGTGGGAGACGCAGATGCGGAAAGAAAATTTGAGCCACTTTCCCAGCTGCCAGACCATGAAAGAGAAGCTCTCTACCAGTGCGTTCCCGAGCACACAGTTGGCTGATAAAATAGGTATGCTTGCCGCTGACTTTCGACGCCGATTTGCTGACTTTGAAGCACAAAAAAGCAGGTTGGAACTGCTCGGTAACCCATTTGCTGTTGACGTGGAAAGCTCACCACCAAACCTCCAAATGGAGTTGATTGACCTCCAATGCAATGATGCACTGAGGGCAAAATATGCGGCAGTGGGTGCTGCGGAGTTCGCCCGTTTCCTCCCCGGCACAATGCCCCAGCTGCGCATCCAGGCTGCTCAAACGTTGTCTATGTTTGGCAGCACATACCTGTGTGAACAACTGTTTTCTTTGATGAACCTGAACAAAACATCACACAGAAGTCGACTTACTGCTGAACACCTCCACTCAATTCTGAGGATTTCTTCAGCTCAGAGCCTTACCCCGAACATTGATGAACTTGTGGAAAAGATGGGACACCACCAAGTATCACCCTCAACCTCAAACAAGTGAACATTACTGTGCAATCACATATTTAGAGTTTTTACTCAGTTCAAGTTTAAAAGTTAAAATTTAATATTTGTTTTCACTGCATGTTACTTCTCCTTAAACAAAGTGTTGTTTTTGATTAATAGATTTTTGCACTTTATTTTTTTGTATTTCAATCCAATTATATTTTAAAAATATTTCAGTTGAGTGGATGATAGAAAATTGCTATTATTGTTTTTTCTTTGAAGTAAATTTAGCCCACTTTTGCTAAAATAGAAAATATAGTCTACTGATGGTGCCTTGAATACCGGTTTCTTTCATTTAATGTTCATGTTATGGGGATATTTATATAAAGGAAATTTGTCTTTTGTGTCTGTTGAAAATTAAAGATTACTGACAGAGCCATAAGAAAATATTGCTTTATTTATCTGATCATATTGTAATATATTTGTTAGGTTTTCAGTAGGTTCAATTAGGTTCACTAGACTATATGCGTCATTTAAAAATTTTTCAATGAACATTCGAACAGTCCGGCCCTCGTCTTGTAGCTGATTTTTTTATTTGGCCCTCCGTCCATTTGACTTTGACACCCCTGGTTTAGAGGGACGGCCAGGTCTTGGTAGATTTGCAGTGGTTTGCAGTGGTCTACTCCTTCCATTTCAATATTACCGCTTGCACAGTGCTCCTTGGGATGTTTAAAGCTTGGGAAATATTTTTGTATCCAAATCCGGCTTTAAACTTCTTCACAACAGTATCTCGGACCTGCCTGGTGTGTTCCTTGTTCTTCATGATGCTCTCTGCGCTTTTAACGGACCTCTGAGACTATCACAGTGCAGGTGCATTTATACGGAGACTTGATTACACACAGGTGGATTGTATTTATCATCATTAGTCATTTAGGTCAACATTGGATCATTCAGAGATCCTCACTGAACTTCTGGAGAGAGTTTGCTGCACTGAAAGTAAAGGGGCTGAATAATTTTGCACGCCCAATTTTTCAGTTTTTGATTTGTTAAAAAAGTTTGAAATATCCAATAAATGTCGTTCCACTTTATGATTGTGTCCCACTTGTTGTTGATTCTTCACAAAAAAATACAGTTTTATATCTTTATGTTTGAAGCCTGAAATGTGGCAAAAGGTCGCACAGTTCAAGGGGGCCGAATACTTTCGCAAGGCACTGTACATCCACAGGTACACCTCCAATTGACTCAAATTATGTCAGTTAGCTTATCAGAAGCTTCTAAAGCCATGACATCATTTTCTGGAGTTTTCCAAGCTGTTTAAAGGCACAGTGAACTTAGTGTATGTACATTTCTGACCCACTGGAATTGTGATACAGTGAATTATAAGTTAAATAATCTGTCTGTAAACAATTGCTGGAAAAATGACTTGTGTCATGCTTAAGGTAGATGTCCTAACCGACTTGCAAAAACTATAGTTTGTTAACAAGAAATTTGGTTGAGTGGTTGAAAAATGAGCTTTAATGACTCCTAAGTGTATGTAAACTTCTGACTTCAACTGTACATTTAGTAATTTAGTAATTTTGCAGACACTTTTTTTTCCAGAGCAACTATTAATAAAGGCATTCATCTTAGGATAGCTAGATGTGACAACGTTTGCCAGTCATAGTAAGTACATTTTTCTTCAATAAGGTACATATCAGCAAAGTCAGAGCTAGTAGGGGGGAAAAGTAAAGTGCGAGTGTTCGTTTTTGGGGGAGGGGGTTGCAAGGGGGTGTGCTGTGGGATGTTTAAAGATACTCTTTGAAGAGTTAAGGTTTCAGATGTTTTCGGGGAGATGGGCAGGGCCTCTGCTATAGTAGCTTCAGGTGGGAGCTGGTTCCACCATTGGGGTTCGAGGACAGAGAAGAGCTTTGGCTGAGCTGAGCGGAAGCTGCCCTCCCATAGGGTAGGAGGGCCAAGTGACCAGAGTTGGCAGAACGGAGTACTCGGGTTTGGGTGTAGGGTTTGAGCATAGCCTGAAGGTATGGAGGGGCAGTTCCTCTTGCTGCACCGTAGGAAAGTACCATGGTCTTGTAGTGGATGCAAGCTTCGACTGGAAGCCAGTTGTTATGCGGCGGAGTGGGGTAATATGGGAGAACTTGTGAAGTTTTAACACCAGGCAGGCTGCAGCGTTCTGGATGAGTTGCACAAGAGGAGAGCCCAGCAAACAGCGAGTTGCAGTAGTCAGGACTGGAGATGACAAGAGCCTGGATTAGGAATTATGCCTCTTCCTGTGTTAGTTAGGGCCGTACTCTACGGATGTTGTAGAGCATGAACCTGCAGGAGCGAGTCATTGCTTTGATGTTTGCAAAGAACGACAGAGTGTTGTCTAGGATCACTCCAAGGTTCTTTGCACTCTGGGAAGAGGACACCATGGAGTTGTCAACCATTATGGAGAGGTCTTGGAGTGGGCGGGCCTTCACTGGGAGGAAGAGCAGCTCCGTCTTGTCGAGGTTGAGCTTGTGGTCCGACATCCAAGCTAAGGTAACTGCCAGGCAAGCAGGGATGTGTGTCGCCACATGGGTGTCAGAAGGGGGAAAGGAGAAATGTAGTTGAGTGTCATCTGCATAGCAATGACAAGAAAGACCATGTGAGGATATGATGGAGCCTAATGACTTGGTATATAGAGAGAAGAGGAGAGGGCTTAGAACAGAGCCCTGGGGAACACCAGTAGTGAGAAAACGTAGTGCAGGCACAGATCCTCTCCACGTCACGTGGTAGGAGCAGCCTGCCAGTTAGGATGCAATCAGCTCTGGCAGTGTAGAGAGCCTCCGTGACACAGAGGAGAGAGAGTCAGCTCTGGCAGTGAGGAGAGCCTCCGTGACACAGAGGAGAGAGACTCAGCTCTGGCAGTGAGGAGAGCCTCCGTGACACAGAGAAGAGGAGTCTCAGTTTAGTGACCCATCTTGAAGCCTGACTGGTTAGGGTCAAGAAAATCATTCTGGGAGAGATAGCGAGAGAGTTGGCCTCAGACAGCATTCTCAAGTGTTTCGGAAAGAAAAGAAAGACGTTTTTGACGCCAGAGGGTTCTAGAGTTCTTCTTGCCATCCGCAGGGATGGAGGGGGAGGGCACATATGTTTTATACATCTACCACTTTGTTTCCAATTACATGTCTTCGCCCTGTAATGTGATGTGAGCTTTGGAGGGTCTTCCTGGAATATAAAGAGCCACACACACATGCTTGAAAGCAGATATCCTGCTCCACTGTTCACACGGTACTGTATGTTGTCAAACACACACACACACACACACACACACACACACACACACACACACACACACACACACACACACACACACACACACACACACACACACACACACACACACACATGTCATACAGTAATAAGAGAAATTTTAAATTATTAATATGCTCAAATGAGAGGTAGCTCTGCATTGAAACTAAATCATGAATATCCTTAACCTTAATTTAAATCTAAAACTTCACCTGGGGGAAAATAAAATGAGAATGAAAAGGAGGCCTGGGTCACACTTGTCCATTTATTTTCACCTGTCATAATATGCAAGCTTGAATGGCTTTCTTAAGTGTCTTCAGGGGAGGGGTTGGTATGCATGTGTGTGTTTATGTGTGTGTCTGTGTGCACACATGTGTGTTTGTGCATGCATGTGTGCTTGTGTATGTGTGTGTGTCTGTGAATGCACGTGCCTACATATGCTGAGGTTTACAGCATCTAGGAAAACCCCCTGACAGACAGTGACTGAACCACTAGCTCCTCCAGAGAACAGAGCCAATCCTACCAGTCTGTACTGAGGTTATCCCATTCAATCACTCCTTTTCACTTCAGTAGACTTATTACTTGGCTGCTATGAGACACTGCTGTAGTGTTGCACGATATACCAACATTTCTTTGCTTTTTTGGTACTAGTACATGAAAAACGGTACTGTACTAGAATTTTTTGTTACTTTCGGTACTTCTGTCAAAAGTGTCTCACGGATCAATAATGTCTATATCAACGCAGCTGACCCCTTATTATAGTATGCACAGTGCCTGCTTCACCTAGCCTGGGCTCCATCATGCTAGCTCCCCTCTCACGCTGCACAAAAGTTAACACACTTGAATAACGTAACACGACATGTACAAACGTTGAAACTGTTCATTACCGTTTGCTAAACAACGTCTATACATGCTAGAGCACTTTACAATGCAAGACGACACCGATAGCTTCCAGTTGTTGTAGGCTAACTTTCCATGCTAGCTGATAATATGCAAACCATAATGCAAAATATACTGATTTCAAAGCAGATTTCCACCAAAAACGTAATTAATTAATTCATTCACTTATATGCTCTCTCTCTCTCACATCTCTCCCAAATATGATCTATTGCCTCAGCGAACTGACTGTGCTCCTACAGGGCCATCCCCCTCTTGCCTTGATGTCATTACTGGTTAAAGAGGCAGCGCACATTTTTCTATGCAAATGTTGTTGATCAGTACAGTCAAATAAGTCCCAAATGGAAGGGAAACAGATTGTTTGTCATCTGTAGCCCCATGAAATCACCCCAAACAAGCTCAATAACTCAATGCATGCACACACTCCTACTGAATGTGCATTCATCTGTATTGTGGATAGGCCTAGGCTACATCTAGATTTACCCAGTTTATCAATAGAGATTTACCATCAAATAAATGGTTACCATTATATCTGTCGTTCTGCCCCTGAACAGGCAGTTAACCCACTGTTTCTAGGCCGTCATTGAAAATAAGAATTTGTTCTTAACTGACTTGCCTAGTTAAATAAAGGTAAATATTGAACTCAAAAGATGCCCAACGATGAACAGATCAATAGCTGAGTTTATCTGTCTGGATCAAGTGCCGTTCTGTGTCTTTGGCTAAAGACTGTGGTATCGTATGGTGATGGTATAGAGTACTGTGATACTTAACCTGTTATCTGTATTGAGGTCAAAATTCTGGTATCGTGACAGCACTAGACTCACTGCTGAGGTGCTGCCAAGAGCCGAGTATGCCTGATGGTAATAGACACACACACACACATACACACACAAACAAATCCATTTCTCTCATGGTAATATTGTAGTGAAACATCCATTCCGGCTCTGTCCCAATCCAGTGTGTGAGCTATAAAGTATGTGAAGAAAAATAACCTCATGAGGGAACCCAGTTTGGAGGGGATTGGCTTTAAAATGATGCATGCCAGTTGATACCACTTTGACGTCTCTGTCTATCCTGTGATGTTTAAGCGTTGCAGCCAGAAATGGAAAAAGACCCAGAGCCAGAAAATGACTTGAATATTTCAGCAATGTTTCTACCATCCGTGCCACATGCAGAGGAGCCTCCCATCCATAAACACACACACACATTCATTTACACTCCTGTGAGTTCGTCTCCAGCGAGCCGAACCCATGCAGGCATGCTGTGGGTGATTGACATGCACACAGTGGCGATGCAGTGTGTATGTGTGTGTTTGTGTGTGTGTGTGCGCGCGTGTGTGTGTGTGAGTCACAAAATGACGCACCGTACACTTACTGAGCCATATCTCTGTTTCTGACAGTAGGCACAAAAGCTTTGATGTGACATGACCCCAATGAATGTGTGTCTGTGTGTGTATATACAAGTGCGTGTGTGTGTGTGTGTGTGTGTGTGTGTGTGTGTGTGTGTGTGTGTGTGTGTGTGTGTGTGTGTGTGTGTGTGTGTGTGTGTGTGTGTGTGTGTGTGTGTGTGTGTGTGTGTGTGTGTGTGTGTGTGTGTGTGTGTAAAGGCTTTAAAGCTTAGCTACAGTAGTCATTGGGAAGGGCTTATTTCAGGTCTTATTATTCAATGCAATTGGGTGCGAAAGTGACTTGCACAATGTGATATGATATTTCTGAGAAAAAAAGCATAGTTATTTCTAAAGGTGTATTCTTTGAAGGGACCTTCAATTACTAGGAAACCATGTTTATGACACTAACTGTAACGCCTGCTGTCTCCTTGAAAAATGTTTAGACAAGTTATTTTGTCAATTTTCAAGGAACATTTTGCAATGTTTTGCAGTTTGTGTCACATTCAATTCCACATTCACTTGTCCTCGCCAGCTGACAATTTCAACAATGCACATATTTGTCCTTTGTGATAGCATTTACGAAGACATAATTAATTTGGCAAGCAATTATAGCAAAAAAAGTTCCTTGTTTACAGATTGGAAGTTATAGACAGCTTTACGTGTGTGCATTCAAATTACGAAGTGGCTGCTGGTCTAAATTCTCTGGAACCCTCTTCCCAATAGCTAATGATCCGAAGGTTCTGTGCAAGCTCTAGATGCTATACTTTACGCACAGTCTTTGCTCTAATCGCTATGCTCTACAGGCTATTCTGGCAAATTTCAGTGATGAGTAGAGAATGGTGCTCGTTTAATAAAGTTAGATCAAAGCTGAATCCATTTCTGGAAGACCACATGATGATAGTATTGTACATAACAGGACAGAGTATAATAGCATGGTGTGAGGTAAGACAAAAAACAGCACCTATTTTTTATTATGATATTCTAGCAGGGGCGCAACTTTGGTTTTAAAAGTGGGGGGGGGCATAATTATTATTATTATTACATTTGTATCCAGTCGAATAAACCCTCCTAACAGCCTACCCGACCACTCGGAGGCGTCCGCATGGTCCTAAAACACGCTGTTGCCTCGTTTTGTATCACATTCCAATGATAGAACTGGGGGGGGGGGGGGGGGGGGGGGGGGGGGGGGGCAAAAGTGTATTTTCAGAATGTGGGGATATCCCCCCCGTCCCTTGTGAAAGTTACGCCCCTTTAGGATGATTGTGTGAATGGTCACATTTTTCTCTCATGTGGCCACAACTCAACAATGTATGCCACTAGGCAAAATATGTGCTTTAATTTAAACAAAACATAGGTATGCTACAGTTAACACCATCTGCTCGGTGCTCACTGTACATAATTCATTATAAACAACACTGTGCATAACTAAGAAGACCTAAATGCATATTCCCTTGAAACTGATTCAGTTTCACTTTTAAATCTTGAATAACTATCATGACAGTGAGAAATGGGAAGGAATGTGACTACAAAAATGTGTGTGTAAAGTATCTTTAGCTCTTGGGAAGAGTGTTCCAGGGGGGCAGAACGGGGACAGGACAGGGGAGGGACGGGGCAGATACTGTATCTTTGAATCTGCAGCCTCTGTCTTCTTATTAAATCATGACTGGTTAAGAGTGTGACCTTTCATTAGCCACAACCACATGTAAATAGTCATGATTAGTATGTGTATCCGAAGCTAGCTGCCTGCCTGCTGCCAGTACTCCTGTTAGATTTAAGCTCAAAGGGCTAACACACTAGCATTTTGTATTATGAAACTCTGATCAGTCGAATTTATACAGCTGGTTATCCTGCCAGGCCCTGCTAATTCTTGAAGGGCTTAGTGTTCAATGTCAGTGTAGCTCTTTATATAGCTAGCTACCTCCCTGCTGCCAGGAGTCTCAGCAGACTTTAGCTCATTGGGCTAAAACAGACTTGTGGACCTGGGTTTTCAAACCCCAGTCCTGTCACATTTACCCAGCTGGTTACCATGCCAGGCCCTACTGAGTAGTACTGATTATTGGATGGCCTAGTGCAGCCTCCCTCTCACTGTAGCTACCTCTCACTACCTGCCTGCTGCCAGTAAGTCCCAGCAGACTTCCTGCAGATGAAACGTTCCTGACACTTCTGCTGATGCATAATTCAATAAGGAACTAATTACTCTGGCAGCCATTACAAAGAAGATTTCCTCTCTGTCCCATCACTGCCGCCGTGGCTCAGCCTACTTTGTCAACAGACACATGGACGTACAGCAGCAATCTATACATTGTGACTACACCATTGTTTAGCTAGAAACTCAAGCATTACAAGCTGTTCAGTGCAAAGAATGCCCATAGGATATTTTCATTGTGAATCTCATTTAGTCCTTGTTGAAAAAGAGGAAAACACCAAGCATGACTGAGGTATACTTAGAAAAGTAACAGAAACATACCAACATAATGTGCATGACTTTCTCTACCAGGTAGCTCATTGTCTGTGTAAAGGAGCTGGTTCAGCTTGTGAGAGATCTAAAGACTTGTGTTAGCTCCCTGATCTAATCGGCCTACGGCTAGGCTTTAGGTCAGCGGGCTAACACAGTCTTATGCCACAAGAGATCCAGGTTTAAACCCTAGTCGGTCACACTAGTTGGTCACATCTACAGTTAACTTCGGTTGCCCTAAGTGGCAAAGTAGCTTTTGAAATGTAGTGATATTTTAAAAGCTAATTTGCCCCTAAAGGCCACAAGTGTTTCATCACTTCACCTCTCTCAATCTCTGACCTTCCACATTCTCTCAGGCACACTGTGTTAGTTATTTCAGCCAGGACTCTGTGCCAGACAATTCTAATGAACTTTGTGTGTACCTCCCATGAGGGTAAGTAACCCACAGACAGAGCCAATGTGAAAGTAACGCACAGAGCCAATGGTTGCATCCCCTATTTAGTGCACTACATTTGACCAGAGCTTTATGGGTCCTGGTCCAAAGTAGTGTATTATAAAGGCAATAGCGTGCCATTTGGGATGCAAACACTGTTAGAGCAAACATTAGCCGTCAGGGTCAGAGTCTTCTTCTCCATCCAACTCATGTGGATCCTCTTCACTCCTCCCCCTGGGCTTCTGTTGTCTGGGTCCAATGCAAACACATCACTTTAATTGCTTTTGGGGGAGCATAACATTTTCACAACATTTGCATATTTGACGGCACTAAAACATTTTGTCATAACATAGGACCGAATGTAAAAATACAATGATTTTTTAAATAATTTGCAGTCAACTCTAACTCTGTGATTGTATTGCTTTTGATTTCCATGGGAATTGAAAAAACAATCAAACTACCCTGAATAGAGGCATATTTCCTCATTTATCTTTATTTAACTAGGCAAGTCAGTTAAGAACCAATTCTTATGTACAATGACAGCCTACCGGGAAAAAGTAGGGTAACTGCCTTGTTCAGAACGACAGATTTTTACCTTGTCAGCTCAGGGACTCCCTCCTGCAACCGTTTGATTACTGGCCCAAAGCTCTAACCACTAGGCTGCCTGCCACCCCTTCCTTCAGCACACAGCGTTCCCATTGATGACCGTCCTCTATAGTAATTCACTTTCAATGTGCACCACTACTTTTGTGGTCTGTGCTGTGATAACGTACGATATACACTCAAATTGTACAACGGATGTACAAGGCCTTTGACACAATGGTTATGAGACAACAGATATTTTGGTGATGCAACAAGAGTTTGTCTGCACAAAAATATTTGACACAATGTATTTATTTATTTTTGTGCACTCAAACTCTCTGTTGTATAATAACCCTGGTGTAAAATAGGTTCTACATCAGTTGCACAACTTGAGTGTGTACAGGGCCATCAGGACTGTAGTCTGATGATATGCTAGTGAACTGGGGCATTTCTGCATGTGGCTCTTGCCTTTACAGTGGAAGCATGCTTATTTTTATGTGAGATTAAGGTATTGTATGATGAGCCAAATAGGATTCAAATTATGCCCCTGGGGTGACTGCAATGCAATGATTTGGGGTGCCTGATAGATAGACTTATTCAAATTTTCATATGCTCATAGTTCATATATTTCCACATAATTGCTTTCATTGCTCTTCGCTCCACAAGGAGTTGGATGATCCTCCATTTAAGGCACTGCAGAGAGCCTGATGTGTGACTCAGTAATTAAGGGCTGAATTGAATTCTAAACTTGAAGTTCACTAATTTGAACTTTTGAATCTTTCAGTGTACTGAAGGATGAACGCAGAATTATAAGTTAGGATTCCACTGTGTACCCTACTAACAAACTTGCAGTAACAGGCTCAATCACCCCAACACATAGCTGCCCATTATTTATAAGCTGGTTCACAAACTTTTGTTCCATGAAAGGACCCGATAAAGTAATGGTATGTGCTAGCCATACTTTAATACTACAGCATAGTAATGTCAGAGAGGAAAAGATAAGGATGGGTGAACTGTATGACAACGTTCTCATAATGTTCTCGGTATGTATTCTGAATGAACAGATGGGATAGACTGTGAGCGTGTGCTTGACTGCCGAGGTTAATGGTTTATTTGCTCCTGCGGCAGTGGTCTGTTCTGATTATTGTTATTAGAGAAGAGGATTGAACGGTCACATCCACCACGGCCAAGGCCTTCAGGAGACTTGGCCATCTCTCTCTCGCTGTGTGTGTGTGTGTGTGTGTGTGTGTGTGTGTGTGTGTGTGTGTGTGTGTGTGTGTGTGTGTGTGTGTGTGTGTGTGTGTGTGTGTGTGTGTGTGTGTGTGTGTGTGTGTGTGTGTGTGTGTGTGTGTGCGTGCATGCGGGTCTAGGCACCACTAGCTCGTCTCAGTGTGTTTGGATGCTTCGTCTCAGTGTGTTTGGATGCTTCATGTTATTAGAGTCAACATGACTCCCTTGCTGACAGATGAGTCCACTGGAGGCACTGGCACAAACAGGAAGGAGACAATAGGTTTCAGTTTGGGTTGAGGGGATCAGAAGGAATCAGTGGTGCCAGATCCTGGGAGGGATGGGTAAATGAAAGATTGAAATTGTAATTGAAACCAGATTTGACTGCTGTGATGAACTTTTGTTCAACTGTGTCATTCTCTGTGGTCAATTGACCATTATCAAAGGGAGAAGGAGAAAAGATAAGAAACCCCATCAGTAAAGAAATTCATAATTTTTATTCTAACAAAAGTTTATCAGAGGTCCCAGATTGACGTAAATGTTTGCCCAATCTTCTGCCACACTTTGAAATTCCTACATACCTCTGAATATATCATAACCTATCTTTGCTCTGAAAATATAATTTATCACCACTCTGAAAATATCATTATTTATCACCCCTCTGAATACATCATTATTTTTCACCACTCTGAATATATAATTATTTATCACCACTGAATACATAATTATTTATCACCCCTCTGAATACATCATTATTTATCACCCCTCTGAATACATCATTATTTATCACCCCTCTGAATACATCATTATTTATCACCCCTCTGAATACATCATTATTTATCACCACTCTGAATACATCATTATTTATCACCACTCTGAATATATAATTATTTATCACCACTCTGAATACATCATTATTTATCACCACTCTGAATACATCATTATTTATCACCACTCTTCCTCTTAATTTATAAGTAACAATAACAGTATTACTAACAATAACAAAAACATTAAAATGGTTCACAATCTGTCAATCAATGGTGGTTACATTTTGTGTGTTCTCATGCACATGTTGGACAATGGTGGTTGTTGCATGTGCCTTGCAAATGTATGCACTGCATTTATGGCACATAATGCTAGTTTTGACATCTCTTAGTGCACACAGATTGCCCTTCTTCCTTTTGCCTCTTCTCTCTCTGGCGACCGTAGATCTTGCTTCTGGCCCTTGTATGTCGGTGTTGGAGGAAGGTGAAGGTGAAGGAAGGTGTTGGCACCTTTGAATGAGAGGTGCCACCATGGTTTTCCCCAACTCTTCTAGGAATAGTCTCCTCTTGAAGAATTTCCCCTGCTTCAAGCCTGGATTCACCTCCATCCACACCACAAACTTGTTGTAGGCCGACGCATCTAGGATGTTGAAGAACACCCCCATGAGCCAACGTGCCGTCATCCTCTTACAAGAGTATGTGCCAGTAACCTGCAAATGTGCAACAATCAGTAAATAAAAGAATGAGTACATACAAGTGATACTTCATGTCTTGCATAGTAATGTGAAAAATTGTGTCAAAGCGTTGTTTTAATTTATCACATTTAAAACATATTTACTTATTCAAATGTATAGAATTGACTCCATATTGTTCACAAATTCAATGAGCATTTCACCAAACAACAACATGTCATATTTTTATGGTGCAGTTAAAACAATCTGGTAATAGAAAAACAATACATGAGACTTGAAAAATAAAAAGTAACAAACCTTATCAACCACACTTTGTTCCTGTTGTAATTTAGCACAGCGTTGGGCTTCTTGTCCTCCCTGGTACTCACAGCAGCATCCCTGTTTTATTATTTTATTTGACCTTTATTTAACCAGGCAAGTCAGTTAAGAACAAATTCTTATTTTCAATGACAGCCTAGGAACGAACAGTGGGTTAACTGCCTGTTCAGCGGCAGAACGACAGATCTGTACCTTGTCAGCTTGGGGATTTGAACTTGCAACCTTCCGGTTACTAACCCAACACTCTAACCACTAGGCTACCCTGCAGAGTTGTCATCAGGAGCACATTCTTATTTTTCTTCGGGCAGTAGGACACAAGAGTGTGTGTATCGGTGAAGGCAAATTTAGAGGAACAACGATCCCTGTCCTTGTTCCTTTTGACAGTCCCCACCATGGTCATTTCTTTGGAGCAGCTCCTGACCAAGAGCATATGAGGTGAAGAAATTGTCACATGTGATGTTGTTCCCCTGGAGACCTGCAGTCATTTCCAGGACCACCCGCTTCCCCTGGTTCCTTTCGGGAACACCGTCAGCAGGTTTCCCTGTGTGAACCTGCATGTTTCAGGCATAACTTGTCCTGGCATCACATGCTGCCCATATCTTTATTCCATATTTAGACAGTTTGCTTGACGTGTACTGTTTGAATGGGCAGTGTCCCCTAAAAGCGACCAGACGCACATCCACTGTGATGACTGGACTTGGGTTATAGATGAGTGGCAGGCGCTCCACCCACTTGTGCCAAACCTCTCTGATCGCTGCCAGCTTGTCTTGTTGACGCTGGCCTGGTCTTGTATCACGGTTGTCGAAGCGAATCACCCATGACAACACATGAAATGTCTGGAGTAACATAGTGGCACGATAAGTTAACCAGACTCTCCATCACATAAACTGGTGGTGGATTCATTTCTGGATCTGTACACACCAGCCAAAATCAAGAGACCCATGTGTGCTTGGACGTCTGTCCGGTCCACCTCCTTCCAGTTGTTTTTGTAAACGCATCTCCCCTCCAGGTTGGTCATGTTTATCATTATAGTTTCGATTGACTCTGTCAGGAACAGTTCACAGCAAGATTTTATGTAATCAACCCCATTCTTTGACTGGAATGTAACAACAACCACAGCAGGGCCCTCTTCCTCATCACTGGCTTGTTCCACATCGGTTGTCTCTTGGTCTGGATCAAATTCTGTGTTGTCTTCAACTTCTGACACTTCCTCCTCTAATGCATCTTCACTGTCAGTTTCCTGTCCTCTCTCCTCCTCACCAGTGTCATGATCAAAGATATGATCAAGAGCCTCACATACAGTATATTGTTTGGTCATTGTGCTGCCACAGAATGAATTGTGAGCAAGGCCTCAAAAAAGATTTATATACCAGAGCTGTGAGAAAATGTATATATATTATTGAAATAATATTGCGATTGTTTGTAAGAATGCCAACAGGTGTGGTTCCCGTGGGGGAAAGATTATATTGGGGAAAGGTTCCCGTGGGGTTCGCCATGGAATCCAAGAAGGGGAGTGAGGTGTGTGTTTGTGTGTGTGTGTGTGTGTGTGTGTGTGTGTGTGTGTGTGTGTGTGTGTGTGTGTGTGTGTGTGTGTGTGTGTGTGTGTGTGTGTGTGTGTGTGTGTGTGTGTGTGTGTGTGTGTGCTCAAACACAGATGCATGTGGGAGACTGGGAGTGGAAGTATGTCCAACTGATCAATGGGTACGTGCCTGAACTCAATTTAATTCACTAACTGTTGTCTCACCCATTAATTTCTAACGACCGGGAAAACCACAGGTATACAAAAGTTAAAGAAAACACGCAAAATGTAATGCAAATCATCAAAATGTATTTTGTGAGTTCATATGCCCTGTGTGGGCAAAGTCATGGAACCTTATGACAATCAGATTAAATGACCTACATTATTCAGAGAGAAAACTTGTAAATCGGACCAATTCGACTGGAACACAACAGGAATATAACAGGAGTATATCATTATTTATCACCACTGAATATATCATTATTTATCACAACTATAAATATATCATTATTTATTACAACTCTGAATATATCATTATTTATCACCACTGAATATATCATTATTTATCACCACTCTGAATATATCATTATTTATCACCACTCTGAAAATATCATTATTTATCACCACTGAGTATATCATTATCTATCACCACTCTGAATATATGAATATTTATCACCACTCTGAATATATCATTATTTATCACCACTCTGCCTCTCAATTAATCATTATTTATCACCACTCTGAATATATCATTATCTATCACCACCCTGAATATATCATTATTTATCACCACCCTGAATATATCATGATTTATCACCACCCTGAATATATCATTATTTATCACCACCCTGAATATATCATTATTTATCACCACCCTGAATATATCATTATTTATCACCACCCTGAATATATCATTATCTATCACCACTCTGCCTCTCAGTTAATCATTATTTATCACCACTCTGAATATATCATTATCTATCACCACCCTGAATATATCATTATTTATCACCACCCTGAATATATCATTATTTATCACCACCCTGAATATATCATTATTTATCACCACCCTGAATATATCATTATTTATCACCACCCTGAATATATCATTATTTATCACCACTGAATATATCATTATTTATCACCACTCTGAATATATCATTATTTATCACCACCCTGAATATATCATTATTTATCACCACCCTGAATATATCATGATTTATCACCACCCTGAATATATCATTATTTATCACCACCCTGAATATATCATTATTTATCACCACCCTGAATATATCATGATTTATCACCACTCTGTCTCTGAATATATCATGATTTATGACCACTCTGCCTCTTAATATATCATTATTTAACACCACTCTGAATATATCATTATTTATCACCAGTCTGTCTCTGAATATATCATGATTTATGACCACTCTGCCTCTTAATATATCGTTATTTATCACCACTCTGAATTTCTCATTGTTTATCGCCACTCTGAATATATCATTATTTATCACCACTCTGAATATATCATTATTTATTACAACTCTGAATATCATTATTTATCACCACCCTGAATACATCATTATTTATCACAACTATAAATATATCATTATTTATTACAACTCTGAATATAGAATTATTTATCACCACCCTGAATACATAATTATTTATCACCGCTCTGAATATATCACTATTTATTACAACTCTGAATACATCATTATTTATCACAACTATAAATATATCATTATTTATTACAACTCTGAATATATCATTATTTATCACAACTATAAATATATCATTATTTATCACCGCTCTTAATATATCATTATTTATCACCACTAAATATATCATTATTTATCCCCACTCTGAATATATCATTATTTATCCCACTCTTAATATATCATGATTTATCACCACTAAATATATCATTATTTATCCCCACTCTGAATATATCATTATGCTATGCATCATTATTTATCACAACTATAAATATATTATTATTTATCACAACTCTGAATATATCATTATTTATCACAACTATAAATATATCATTATTTATCACAACTCTGAATATATCATTATTTATCACAACTCTGAATACATCATTATTTATCACAACTATAAATGTATCATTTTTTATGACCACTCGGAATATATCATTATTTATCACCACTCTGAATATATCATTATTTATCAGTACCAATACTATCACAAGTACTCTTCAGCTATTACTGAAGGATTTAAACCCAATTTACTTACAGTTGTTCCCTCTCTTTCGCTCTCTTTTTCTCAGCCTCTCTCTCTCCCTCCCCCTTTTTCTCTCGCTCCTTCTCCTTCCGCCTCTCTCTCTCTCCATCTCTCTCTCACTCTCACCCCCCCCCCCCCCCCCCCCCTCCAACATCTTTCTCTTTCCCCTCTGGCCAGTTGGTGGATGGGACTTGTAAACAATGAGAGGACATAAACAAATATATATATATTTTGTTCATGTTTCTGTTGAACGAGATTAGCCCTCCGCTCGTCTTTCTGCTCGGAAGTGACTCAGTATACTTATCAAATGCCACCCTATTCCCTATATAATGCACTATATTTTACTAGGGCCCTAGTCAAAAGTAACGCACTACATAGGGAATAGTGTGCCCTTTGGGATGTAGACTCAGATACAGGGTTTGCTGTTTTTGTCGTCAGAACAGAGCTGAGGCCTGAGCCGTTCCGCCAGTAACAACATCTTTTGGACATGATGGGCACAAAACAAAAGGAATTATAACTAGAAGGAGGTAACTTTGTCATCGATGATGCACTGTGGTGAAACTTGTCAAACAAAATGAATTATAACTAGAAGAAGGTAACTTTGTCATCGATGATGCACTGTGGTGAAACTCGTCAAACAAAATGAATTATAACTAGAAGGAGGTAACTTTGTCATCGATGATGCACTGTGGTGAAACTTGTAAAACAAAAGCAATTATAACTAGAAGGAGGTAACTTTGTCATCGATGATGCACTGTGGTGAAACTTGTCAAACAAAAGGAATTATAACTAGAAGGAGGTAACTTTGTCATCGATGATGCACTGTGGTGAAACTTGTCAAACAAAAGGAAAACAATTCAAGTAGAACTTTTCATGCTTTCGTCACAAAATAAGTTCTCTACAAAGAACTGAGTTTCAAAATGTGATTGCTGTTTGGACAATTGTAGTGTTAGTCCCTCCTCCATTTCAGCGCCACAAATAACCGTCTACACTACAGTGATAGACAACCTTAGCCACTGTTTCATCACCCTGATGTGGACAGTGTGTCATTACACATTTTAATTGTGTCCCTACGATCCTTTAAACCAATTAACTCTCGATAAGCTTACATTTTTCAAAACCTGATTCATAAAGTAAGATATTGCAAGCTAATACTTTTACTGCCACATGCTGCTGTTAAATCTGAGCTTTTATGTGACCATTGTTGTTGTTATAAGTCTGCTGACAAGGAACCATATTAGACAGGATTTCGTTACAATCGCCTCCTTTAAATTCCATATGCCATCAAAGCCAAGACCAACTACAGTTGCTAGGCAATACCTTATTAAGTTATAAACCAATATGTACATAACCCTTGCAGGCAATCTTGTCCTCAGCAAACCTTTTGATTGAATATGTGTTGAATACTAAAAGTTAAACTAATAGTCACTCGTGAGTCCTGAAAATACAGGTAGCACATTAAAAAAGAAATGATTATAGCCATGTTTCAAGACTGTTTCCCTCTACTCAGATAGCCTACTGGATTTTGAGTCGGGATGTCCCTGTTCGAAAATCACTAATTATAGGGGCCAATCATCGTTCTCTGATTCAATATGGGCAAAGTTAGCAATAAGTAAAATGAAACATCAGCTAATTTAGTTGAGCGATAGTTGCACCTATTTCTCTGTCAAGGTTAGCAATCCCATTGGACATTTTATATTTGTGTTTTTTTGATGCAGAAGTTTGATTAAGATCAACCAAATCCTTTTCTGTGCCATTGCAACATTCGCTAGCAAGCTAACTACAAGGCACATACACTACCGGTCAACAGTTTTAGAACACCTACTCATTCAAGGGTATTTCTTTATTTTTTCTATTTTCTACATTGTAGAATAATAGTGAAGACATCAAAACTATGAAATAACACATATGGAATCATGTAGTAACCAAAAAAGTGTTAAACAAATCTAAGTATATTTGAGATTTGAGATTCTTCAAATAGCCACCCTTTGCCTTGATGACAGCTATGCACACTCTTGGCATTCTCTAAACCAGCTTCACCTGGAATGCTTTTCCAACAGTCTTGAATGACTTCCCACATATGCTGAGCACTTGTTGGCTGCTTTTCCTTCACTCTGTTGTCCAACTCATTCCAAACCATCTCAATTTGGTTGACATCAGGGGGATTATGGAGGCCAGGTCATCTGATGCAGCACTCCATCATTCTTGGATCATTGTCCCGTTGAAAAATAAATGATAGTCCCACAAAGCCCAAACCAGGTTGGATGGTGTATCACTGCAGTATGCTGTGGTAGCCATGCTGGTTAAGTGTGCCTTGAATTCTAAATAATTCACAGACAGTGTCACCAGCAAAGCACCCCAACACCATAACACCTCCTCCTCCATGCTTTACGGTGGGAAATACACATGCGGAGATCATCCGTTCACCCATACCGGGTTTCACAAAGACACAGTAACTCTAATGAACATATCCTCTGCAGCAGAGATAATTCTGAGTCTTCCTTTCCTGTGGCGGTCCTCATGAGAGCCAGTTTCCTCATAGTGCTTGATGATTGTTGCGACTGCACTTAAAGAAACTTTCAAAGTTCTTGAAATGTTCCATATTGACTGACCTTCATGCCTTAAAGTAATGATGGACTGTCATTTATCTTTGCTTTTTTGAGCTGTTCTTGCCATAATATGGACTTGGTCTTTTACCAAATGGGGCTATCTTCTGTATATGAGGTCATGACTGACCTCATGAAGCTAGTTGATTCCAAGAGTGTGCAAAGCTGTCATCAAGACAAAGGGTGGCTATTTGAAGAATCTCAAATAATAAATATATTTTTATTTTTGTAACACTTTTTTGGTTACTACATGATTCCACATGTGTTATTTCATAGTTTTAATGTCTTCACCATTATTCTACAATGTAGATAATAGTAAAAATAAAGAAAAACCCTTGAATGAGTAGGTGTTCTAAAACTTTTGACCAGTAGTGTATGTCTAACAGTTGAGTCATTTAACTAACTAGTGAGTGACGATTGCTGATGTTCAGTCTTGTTTCAAATTCTTACCCACATAAATTGTACGAGTTTGGTTTTAAGCTAACATGCATACTTTTGAGGGCTTCTGAGTGGGGCAGCAGTCTAAGCCACTGCAGTGCTAGAGACATCACTACAGACCCTGGTTCGATTCCAGGCTGTATCACAGCCAGCCATGATTGGGAGTCCGATAGTGCAGGGCACAATTGGCCTAGCATCGTTAGGGTTTGGCCAGGGTAGGTCATTGTAAATAAGGATTTGTTCTTAACTGATTTGCCTGGTTAAATATGGAATTGTTTTAAGATGGTCATACCAAGGATTATGTATCTTTTTGATTTTTAATTATATATGTATAAAAATATATACAAAAATGATTGTATGAAACATTGAATTTGGCAATACTGCTATTAGCCAATAGCAACGCATTGAATAACAGATGAACTTCATTGAACAACAGATAGTCCCAAAAACAATCAAAAGGAAGTTTGTTCTGAAGTGTATGTCCTATATCTGAGAGATTTAAGAAAGGTCAGGACACTATTTATATATATTTTTTACATGTATTTATCCCTTTATTTTAGGCCCTAAACTATCTCCATACGTACTTCCATTCATTTTTTAAACTGGTATCTGGGACCTTCAGACAAGTGAGGCTTGTGCGGCATGTGGAGCAGAGGGGTCATATTAGTGTGTAGCCCAAACCGTTCGGACACCACAGCCGTTTTCGTGAGAAGACCGATTTCCGTGATTTCTCATGGTCTGACAAACAATGATCTTGCTCTGCCACCTTTCACCGCATTTGCGGAAGTGCGGACGCGATGATTGAGATGCAGCCCGTGCAACAGATATCTCTAGATTAAACAGACGGATGTTTTTATTATGTTCATGCAATTTCCACAGTGGAGCAAAAAGTAGGCCAAGGGTTAACTAGAACTGATATCTACATGTGTGTATATAAACCAGCTGTCAACACTGCCAACACCCTGCTTCCACATGAGCTAAAACAGAATCATGCTTATAACTGAAGCTATGTCTCAAATGGAATTTCTACCCTATATAGTGCACTACTCTTGGCCAGAGCCCTATGGACACTGCATAGGGAATAGGGTGCCATGCATAGGGAATAGGGTGACAGTTTCAGCATGCATCTTCTTGAAACAGTAGGTCACCTATAGGATGTCACTAACGAGCCTAGCTACAATCAACTGAAATCTGGGATGATGATGACGTTTTAAAACACAATATTAGACCTAGCAAATGTTCACTGTGCATAGTTTAGCAGAGATTTACATCGCTGTGCTTGGAAACACTTCACATGAAGAACTGTTAAAGCTGCGCTACAAAGTGTTTCCATAGACAGCAATGGAAGTGCTAGAACCATCACTGTCAAAATTCTACAAGGTTTCCCAAAATATACTGAACAAAATGTAAATGCAGCATGCAACAATTTCAGCAATCTTACAGAGTTACAGTTCATATAAGGAAATCAGTCAATTCAAATAAATTCATTAGGCTCTAATCTATGGATTTCACATGACTGGGCAGGGGTGCAGCCATGGGTGGGCCTGGGCAGGCATGGGGTGGCAGCATAGCCTAGTGGTTAGAGTGTTGGACTAGTAACCGAAAGGTTGCAAGTTTAAATCCCCGAGCTGACAAGGTACAAATCAGTCGTTCTGCCCCTGAACAGGCAGTTAACCCACTGTTCCTAGACTGTCATTGAAAATAAGAATTTGTTCTTAGCTGACTTGCCTAGTTAAATAAAGGTTTAAAAAATTATATTAATAATATTAATAAAATAATAATAATAATAAATAAATAGGGCCACCCACTTGGGAGCCAGGCCCAGCCAATCAGAATATGTTTTTCCCCACAGAAGTCGGATGTACAGTGGAGATCCTGGGCTGGCGTGGTTACACGTGGTCTGCGGTTATGAGGCCGGTTGGACATACTGCCAAATTCTCTAAAAAGAGGTGGCTTATGGTAGAGCAATTAACATAGCATTTTATGGCTCTGGTGGACATTCTTGCAGTCAGCACGCCAATAGCATGCTCCCTCAAAACTTGACACATTTGTGTTTTGTGACGAAATTTCACATTTTAGAGTGGCCTTTTATTGTCCCCCGCACAAGGTGCCCTGTGTAATGATCATGCTGTTTAATCAGCTTCTTGATATGACACACCTGTCAGGTGGATGGTTTATTTTGGCAAATGAGACATGCTCACTAACAGGGATGTAAACACATTTTTGCAAAACATTTGAGAAAAACAAGCTTTTGGGGGGAGGGGGGATATTTTATTTCAGTTCATGAAACATGGGACCAACACTTTACATGTTACGTTTATGTTTTTGTTCGGTATATTTTGTGATTTCAGAGAAAATACAACATTTTCACTAAAGCCTTTGAGTGCCTCACTGGTTAGTAATATTGTTGGTTCCGCTAAAGGTGTTTATTTCCAACAAACATCTCCTCAGCCCTTGAGGACTGAAGGCTTTTATAAGGAGGCATCCTCTCCATTAGAACAAGAATGCACCGTTTCTGTCCGGCCCTGAAGAACGTCTACATATATCACTCCTCCAACTCTTTTGCCCCTGAAAGATGTCTGAGGACCAAAGAGCGTCCTCGGTCAGCTATGTATCCCTCTTCCTCCTCCTCCTTTCCAGCACTTCAACACCCTCTTCTTCTCTGTCTGAAGTTTCATTCTTAACCATCCTTCCTCTTTACTCCTTACTTTTCATTTTTCTTAAGAGCCCATTATCATCCTTTTACATGTCTATGTGCTCAATGGGGATGCCAATTTAATTGAAATCCCAATGGCATCCATGTACAAAACATATCATTTTGTAGTGACCCTCCTTTCTTTACCATATCCATCCTCCCTCCTTACTTATCCCTATCTCACATCGTCTTCTGTGGTGCTCATGGATGGTTTTTGTTGTGTTTGTCCTTCAGAAGAGGAACTAACACTTTTTATGTATATATATTTTTTCAGCTGAATGTCAAAAGCCTATTAGAACACTTTGATGTTTTTGTGCTCAATGGGGATGCCAATTGAACTGAAATCCCAGTCGCATCCATGCACAAAACATGTGCTAATTTGCTATATAGTGTGCCACCATCTTCTCTTTCGCATTCAAGATGGGTGATAATTAATCTACGTGATAGACCTACTTCATTTGCATGTGCTTGCCATCTTTTCATGTTGAAGTTAAGACACCTGCTACTTTTTTTGAATGTTCCTCAGTTGCAGTGTGGTCCACACTCTCCTCTGATCCATGCAACCCAACCCAGTCCTTTCCCATGTTCCCGTGCGTCTTCTCCTCCACAGCCATCCACCCCTCTTAGCTCTGCACAGTCAGTTCAACGTAGGATCACACAGGCCTGTCGTTTTAACAACATCAAAGTGATCCTCTCCTCCACACTCCACCGGGTCCAGATGTACCAGCAACGCAAACAGCATATCTGCATCCCTAATGGCACACTATTCCATTTATAGTGCACCATTTTTTTTACCAGAGTCCTATGGGTCCTGGTCTAAAGTTGTGCACCATATAGGGAATAGGGAGTTTGGGATGGAACAGATACCTTTACTGTGACATTACAGGAAAAATAGTAAAAGGCGGACCTTGGTTGGTTACTGCTGAAGAATACCAACCAACTCTCTACTCATTTATAATGAATAGGATCTCATAATTATTAGGAGCTGGCTGGTCTCCTGGACTGGATGCCGAATGGCACCCTATTCCCTATTTAGTGCACTACTTTGATCAGGGCTCTGTTACAATGTAGTGCACTAAATAGAGAATAGGATGCCATTTGGGATGCAACCCTAGACTTTCAGGACAGAGCTAGCCAGAGTCAAAGGGCAATGATGATAAAACATAAATAATATACGTGGGAACACATGATGTACAGTATGTGCATTATCTCACCTCGTGGGTGAGAGATACTGTACAGTTGAAGTCGGAGGTTTACATACACTTAGGTTGGAGTCATTAAAACTGGTTTGTCGGCCACTCCACAAATTTCTTGTTAACAAACTAGAGTTTTGGCAAGTCGGATAGGACATCTAATTTGTGCATGACACAAGTGATTTTTCAAACAATTGTTTACGGACAGATTATTTCACTTAAAATTAATTGTATCACAATTCCAATTGGTCAGAAGTTTACATACACTAAGTTGACTGTGCCTTTAAACAGCTTGGAAAATCATGGCTTTAGAAGATTCTGATAGGCTAATTGATATAATTTGAGTCAATTGGAGGTGTACCTGTGGATGTATTTCAAGGCCTACCTTCAAACTCAGTGCCTCTTTGCTTGACATCATGGGAAAATTTAAATAAATCAGCCAAGACCTCAGAAAAGGAATTGTAGACCTCCACAAGTCTGGTTCATCCTTGGGAGCAATTTCCAAATGCCTGAAGGTACCACGTTAATCTGTAGAAACAATAGTACACAAGTATAAACACCATGGGACCACGCAGCCATCATATCGCAAAGGAAGGAGACACGTTCTGTCTCCTAGAGATGAATGTACTTTCGTGCGAAAAGTGCAAATCAATCCCAGAACAACAGCAAAGGACCTTGTGAAGATGCTGGAGGAAACAGGTACAAAAGTATCTATATCCACAGTAAAATGAGTCCTATATCGACATAACCTGAAATGCAGCTCAGCAAGGAAGAAGCCACTGCTCCAAAACCGCCATAAAAAAGCCAGACTATGGTTTGCAACCGCACATGGGGACAAAGATTGTACTTTTTGGCGAAATGTCCTCTGGTCTGATGAAACAAAAATAGAACTGTTTGGCAATAATGATCATCGTTATGTTTGGAGGAAACAGGGGGAGGCTTGCAAGCCGAAGAACACCATCCCAACCGTGAAGCACGAGGGGGGGGAAGCATCATGTTGTGGGGGTGCTTTGCTGCAGGAGGGGATAGTGCACTTCACAAAATAGATGATATCATGAGGATGGAAAATTATGTGGATATTTTGAAGCAACATCTCAAGACATCAGTCAGGAAGTTAAAGCTTGGTCACGAACGGGTCTTCCAATTGGACAATGGCCCCAAGCATACTTCCAAAGTCGTGGCAAAATGGCTTAAGGACAACTAAGTCAAAGTATTGGAGTGCCATCACAAAGCCCTGACCTCCATCCTGTAGAAAGTTTGTGGGCAGAACTGAAAAAGCGTGTGTGTGAGCAAGGAGGCCTACAAACCTGACTCAGTTACACCAGCTTTGTCAGGAGGAATGGGCCAAAATTCACCCAACTTATTGTGGGATGCTTGTGGAAGGCTACCCGAAACTTTTGACTCAATGTCATGCCCTGACCTTAGAGATCCTTTAAATTCTCTATTTTGTAGGTCAGGGTGTGACTAGGGTGGGAAATCTATGTTTATATTTCTTTGTTGGCCGAGTATGGTTCCCAATCAGAGGCAGCTGTCTATCGTTGTATCCATGAGGGAAGGTTGTCTCTATAACGTGTCAACGTTCCAGTATCCATGAGGGAAGGTTTTCTCTATAATGTGTCAACGTTCCAGTATCCATGAGGGAAAGTTGTCTCTATAACTTGTCAATGTTCCAGTATCCATGAGGGAAGGTTTTCTGTATAACGTGTCAATGTTCCAGTATCCATAAGGGAAGGTTTTCTCTATAACGTGTCAACGTTCCAGTATCCATGAGGGAAGATTTTCTCCATAACGAAAGATTGTGCAGGTGTAGATTTTACTCAGGATTGAGATTAAAAGTACTATCTAGAACCTAAAAGGGTTCATTGGCTGTCCCCATAAGAGAACCATTTGAGTAACCCTTTTTTTGGTTCCAGGTTGAACCCTTTTGGGTTCCATGTAGAACCTACATGGAACTCAAAAGGGTTCTACCTGGAACCAAAAATGGTTTGACCTGGAACCAAAAAGGGTTATCCTATGGGGACTACCAAAGAATCCTTTTGGAACCCTTTTTTCTAAGAGTGTAGTCACTGGCCCACATCGAACATATGAAGTCCAGTAAATTATTTGTGCAAATCGCTGCCTATAAAAATAAAAACTAATAAAGCAAGCGCTTACTGGAGCATGCTCTATTTTACAGAACATTACACCTCGAGACAGTGACAGAGAGACAGGGGTACATTACACTAAGAGAGAGAGAGAGAGAGAGAGAGAGGGAGAGAGAATTGTCTATAGCCTCAGCACACCTCATCGTAACCACAGCAACCGTAGCTAAAAATCGCCCACCACCATCTCGAACACAGAGAAAGACCTTGGGTTTCAGGAGGAAATATCAAAATATATGTGCATATGTTTACATGGAAAATTCTAACCCAACCAGCCAGTGAAAGATGTAGGCGTGTATAAAATCTACACCCAATCCACTTTGCTGCTTTAAGGTCTGTGTCCCAAATGGTCCCCTGTTCCCAATATGGTGCACTACTTTTGACCAGTATGCATAGAGCCCTGGTCTAAAGTAATGCACTTTGTAGGGAATATGGTGCTATTTTGGATGTAACCTAACACTGTCTGCTGATTAATAGAGGGAAGGTGAACTTGGCCTCAGGTTGAGATAAGCAATGAATCCCTGCATTATAAAACCTTTTCTGTGTGACCTTGTGATGGGATAGGACAGTGGGGAATAGACCCAGGGCAGGGCCGTCGTTAGCTTAGCCCTTTCCCCTCTGGGCGAGCTCTGCTCCTATAGACCCCTGCCCCAGCCCGAGACCCAACTCTATGGCCACTGACCACCTTCATCAATGGAAGGTTGGAGTCACAAGTTCAAGTCATTGTCAGATTTCAATGTATCTCATATACTGTACTGTCTCATAATATATTTCTGAAAATATTTGTATTGTTGCTATGGGCAGCAGGTAGCCTAGATGTTAAGAGCGTTAGGCCAATAAGGTTACTGGTTTGAATCCCCGAGCTGACTAGGGGAAAAATCTGTTGATGTGCCCTTGAGCAAGGCACTTAACCATAATTGCTCCTGTAAATCGCTCTGGATAAGAGTGTCTGCTAAATGACTAAAATGTAATGTCTGCTTAAAATGTTACTGTCCTAGTTCTAGGTTGCTGATTGGTCTGAACTCGTTCACCTGATTTTTCATATATTTTAACAGAGGCTCTCTAGCAGTCATTGCCAAGGAAGTGCACACACACACACGCACGCGCACACACACACGCGCATGCGCGCACGCACACACACACACACACACACACAAACCATACACTGAGTATTTCATGTAATTTAAAGGGACCAACCACACACACGCACAAACCATACACTGAGTATTTCATGTCATTTACAGGGACCACACACACACACACACACACACACACACACACACACACACACACACACACACACACACACACACACACACACACACACACACACACACACACACACACACACACACAGACACACACACAAACCATACACTGAGTAGTTCATGTAATTTAAAAGGGACCAACCACACACAGCAGGAAGGCTAAGGCTGGTTCAATCTTTTCAAACCACTGAATTCAAATTCAAATGAGTTTGGGGCTGCAGGTAGCCTAGTGGTGAGAGTGTAGGGACAGTACCCAGAAGGTTGCTGGGTCAAATCCCAGAGCTAAAAAGGTAAACATCTGTCATTCTTCCCCTGAACAAGGCAGTTAACCAGCTGTCACTGTAAATAAGAGTTAGTTCTTGACTGACTTGTCTAGTTAAGTAAAGGTTAAAAAATAATCAACTTTTCTATTGCACATTCTAACTGACATAAGCATAACCAAACTTATTCAACTTATATGACAACTTGTGTGCATTGTAACTTGTTATCTGTCGCTCAAAGATTTACAATGGAGAAGTACTGTAGATAAATGACAAAAACGAGGGGAGAGAAATAAGCTAGTAGCCTCATTACCGTGTATGTAACTTACCTTCAAGGTTACACTACATAAATATCAAGACCAGAGTGTTGAGAAAAGGATGTTTTCTTCCCTGGTGTTACATTACCAACCTAGTATCTTACATAACATAGTGTTCTGTGAAGACTCCAGGAGGGTATCCTATTCAATACTACTATTATTATTTAATGCTATTATTATTATTCTATACCATTATTATTTAATGCTATTATTATTATTATTCTATACCATTATTATTTAATGCTATTATTATTATTATTCTATACCATTATTATTTAATGCTATTATTTAGCTGCTAGCTGCTGTGTACTGTTGGTTGGGCTGTACAAGGAAGCACGGTCTGTGTGCGTTCGTGTGTGTGTGTGTGTGTGTGTGTGTGTGTGTGTGTGTGTGTGTGTGTGTGTGTGTGTGTGTGTGTGTGTGTGTGTGTGTGTGTGTGTGTGTGTAAGGTCAAGTTCTCTGTTCCTCTGGCAGTGTCAAGGTACTCTAAGAGCATGGAAACACATGGGTCGACACTCTGCTACATACATACACATGCTGAGACATACTGGGGTTAATTCCATTTCAATTGCTGTCAATTCAGAGAGTAAAGCAAATTCCTATTCAAATCAAATCCAGTTTATTTATATAGCCCTTCTTACATCAGCTGATATCTCAAAGTACAGAAACCCAGCCTAAAACCCCAAACCTCAAGCAATGCAGGTGTAGAAGCACGGTGGCTAGAAAAAACTCCCTAGAAAGGCCAAAACCTAGGAAGAAACCTAGAGAGGAACCAGGCTATGTAGGGTGGCCAGTCCTCTTCTGGCTGTGCCGGGTGGAGATTATAACAGAACATGGCCAAGATGTTCAAATGTTCTTAAATGACCAGCATATTCCAAACGTTCCTCATAGAAAAGCACAGATCATTGGCATTTCGGTGTACCTCCTGGATTGACTGATATTGAAATTGAATTGACCCCAAAAAACTGTACACATACTGAAGGAAGAACAAGCTAATCAGATCATGTCATTATGACTTCAGTATTTTCTTTGAACACTTTATTTAAACAGTTTGAAACAGAGGAAGAGACGGGCAAGTGGGAGAACACTATGAAGGGTGGACATGGGGAATGAACCCCAGTCACCAGTGGGGACCAGCATGTGACAGGATGGGAGCATCACCACTAGAACATGGGCTCTGCATGTGTCTTCCCTCTTAATAAAGCCCTTCCTTTGTATACTATCCGATTCATATAACACATATAACACATATATATAGACTGTATATACAGTATGTAGAACATTCATACTATTAGGAGAATGATCTACATATCCTGTAGGTTTGTTAAAATATGAATTACACCAACGACTCTGACATGGAGAAAAAGCCATACCATATTACCCATATTACATACTTTTAATGATTTCATTACAAAGGAGAAGATCCCATCAAACAAAGCCATTACACTGTATTACCACTGGCACCTCTGTCTCGGGGATGGTCTTATCAGAGAACAGTGTGGGCCTCTCCTCAGACAGTAGGTGAAAGGAAGAGGAAAGATATGTTTTGTGGCCTGGATCATGGAGCCATGGTTATGTCAAGGAGGGGGGGGGGGGGGGTAGAGGAAGAGGAGGGTAGAGGAAGCGGAGGGTAGAAGAAAATGAGTGGAAGAGGAGGTAGAGGAAGATGAGGGTAGAAGAGGGTTAAGGTAGAGGAGGGTGAGGGTAGAGGAAGAGGAGGGAAGAGGAGGGGGAGGGTAGAGGAAGATGAGGGTAAAGTAAGAGGAGGGTAGTAAAAGAGGACGTTAGAAGAAGAGGAGGGTAGAGAAAGATGAAGGTAGAGGAGGGGAGGGTAGTGGTAGAGGAGAGTAGAGGAAGATGAGGTTAGAAGGAGAGGAGGGTAGAGATAGAGGAAAGGAAATTAGTGTAGATGAAGATGGACGTAGAAGATGAGGGTAGAGGAACATTAGAGGAAACGAAGAAGAAGGTATAGGAAGATCAGGGTAGAGGAGGCAAAGGGTAGAAGAGGGTAAAGGAAGAAGAGGGTAGAGGAGGGTAGAGGAAGAGGAGGAAGAGGAGGGTATAAGAAGAAGAGGGTAGAAGAGGTGGAGTGGAAGAGTTGGTAGAGGACAATGAGAGTAGAAGAGGGTAAAGGAAGAGGAGTGTAGTGGAAGAGGAGGGTAGTGGAAGAAGAGGGTAGTAGAAGGTAGAGGAAGAGGAGGTTAGTGGAAGATGAAGGTAAAGGAAGGGGATATATAGGAAGATTAGGGTAGAAGAGGGAGGAAGAGGAGAGTAGAGGAGGGTGAAGGAAGAGGAGAATAGAGGAAGAGGAAGGTAGAGGAAGATGAGGGTAGAGAAAGAGGAGGCTGAAGGAAGAAGTGGGTAGAGGAAGATGAGGGTAGAGTAGATGGAGGGTAGTTGAAGAGGAGGGTAGTGGAAGAAGAGGAGAGAGGAAGGTAGAGGAAAAGGAGGATAGAGGAAGATGAAGGTTAAGGAAGAAGAGAATATACAGTGGGGCAAAAAAAGTATTTAGTCAGCCACCAATTGTGCAAGTTCTCCCACTTAAAAAGATGAGAGAGGCCTGTAATTTTCATCATAGGTACACTTCAACTATAAAATGAGGGTAGAGGAAGATCAGTATAGAGGAAGAGGATGGTATAGGAAGAGGAGGGTAGAGGAAGGGGAATGGAAGAGGAGGTAGAGGATTATGAGGGGCGAAGAGGGTAGAGGAGGATGAAGGAAGAGGAGGATAGATGAAGAAGAGGGTGAAGGAAGAGGAAGGGGATGTGGCAGGGTAGAGGAAGAGGAAGGTAAAGGAAGAGGAGAATAGAAGAAGAGGAGGGTAGAGGAAGAGAAGGGTAGAGGAAGATGGGGTAGAAGAAGGGGAATGTTGTGGAAAAGGAAGGTAAAGGAAGGAGAGGGTAGAGGAATGTAGAGGAGGTGGAGGAAGGTGAGGGTAGAGGAAGCGGAGGGTAGAAGAAGAGGAGGGAAGAGGAAGAGGAGAGTAAAGGAAAATGAAGGTAGGAGAGGAGGGTAGAGGAAGGGGAGTGAAAATTAGTGTTGAGGAAGAGGAGGGTATAGGAAGATCAGGGTAGAGGAAGAGGAGGATAGAGGAAGAGCAGTGTAATGGAAGATCAGGGTAGAGGAGGGTATAGGAAGAGGATGGTAGAGGAAGAGGAGTGGAAGAGGAGGGTAGAGGATTATGAGGGGCGAAGAGGGTAAAGGAAGAGGTAGAGTGAAGGAAGAGGAGTGTGAAGGAAGAGGAAGGAAGGGGAAGCGGCGAATGGAAGAAGAGGATGGTAGAGGAAGATGAGGGTAGAGGCAGAGGGGGGTGAAGGAAGAAGAGGGTAGAGGAAGATGGGGTAGAGGAAGAGAAGGGTAGAGGAAGAGAAGGGTAGAGGAAGATGGGGTAGATGAAGGGGAATGTTGTGGAAAAGGACGGTAAAGGAAGGAGAGGGTAGAGGAAGAGGAGTGTAGAGGAAGAGGAGGGTAGAGGAGGGTAGAGGAAGATGGGGTAGAGGAAGGGGAATGTTGTGGAAAAGGACGGTAAAGGAAGGAGAGGGTAGAGGAAGAGGAGTGTAGAGGAAGAGGAGGGTAGAGAAAGATTAAGGTACAGTAAGTGGAGGGTAGTGAAAGAGGAAGGTAGAAGAAGAGGAGGGTAGAGGAAGTGGAGGGTAGTGGAAAAGGAGCATAGAGGAAGAGGAGAGTAAAGGAAGATGAAGGTAGAAAGAGAGGAGGGTAGAGAAAGAGGAGTAAAAATTAGTGTAGAGGAAGAGGAGGGTAGAGGAAGATCAGGGAAGAGAAAGAGGAGGGTAGAAGAAGAGGAGTGTAGAGGAAGAGGGGGGTTGATAAAGATCAGGTTCGACGAAGAGGAGCGTAGAGGAAAATGAGGGTAGTGAAAGTGGAAGGTAGAGGAAGAGGTACAATAGTAGAGGAAGGTGAGGGTTAATGAAAAAAATAGTAAAGGAAGAGGATGGTAGAGGAAGAGGAGGGTAGAGGATGGTAGAGGAAGAGGAGAGCTGCAAGAGAGGAGGGTAGAGGAAGAGGAAGGTTGTGGAAGAGGGTGGTAGAGGAAGAGGAGGGTAGAGGAGGGTAGAGGTAGAGAAGGGTATAGGTTAATAGAGGAACATAAAGTAGAGGAAGAGCAGGGTAGAGGAAGAGGAGGGTAGAGGAAGAGGAAGGTTGTGGAAGAGGAGGGTAGAGGTGGTTTGAGGAAGAGGATGGTAGAGGAAGATGAAGGTAGAGGATGTGGATGGTAGTGGAAGAAGAGGTTAGAGGAAGAGGAGGATAGTGGAAGAGGAGGGTAGTGGAGGGTGGAGGAAGAAAAGGGTAGAGGAGAGGAAGAGGAGGATGGAGGAAGATGAGGTAAAGGAAGATGATGGTAGTGGAAAAGGGGGGTAGAGGGGGATGAGGATAGAGGAGGTTAGCGGTGGAGGTACATAGAGGGAGGGGAGGGAAGTGGAAGAGGAGGGTATAGGAAGAGAAGGGTAAAGGAAGAGGAGGGTAGAGGAAGAGGAAGAGGAAGTAGAGGAAAATCAGTGTAGTGGAGGGTAGAGAAAGTGGAGGTAGAGGAGGAAGAGGAGGGTAAAGGAAGTTAAAGGAGGGTAAAAAGGGGACAGAGGCTATCTTGGTACAGCAGTGGTATCAATGATTCAGTTCCATTCTGACCTCCCGACAGAGCTAGAAGAGGATTTCCTGATGACAGACACATCAGGTGCAAATTTGGACTTAATGTTTTCTCTTTTTTTCTCTCTCTCTCTCTCTCTCTCTCTCTCTCTCTCTCTCTCTCTCTCACTCTCTACCTGATTCTCTCAACCAGCTTCACCTGGAAAGCTTTTCAAACAGTCTTGAAGGAGTTCCCACATATGCTGAGCACTTGTTGGATGCTTTTCCTTCATTCTGCGGTCCATCTCATCCCAAGCCTTCTCATTTGAAGAACAGATCAGCTCTGTTTCTCTTTCAATGTTCTAAAAAGAGAGAGAGTGGTGAAGTTGTTGTGAATGTGTTTACCTAAGTAAAAGCATAGGGCTGCAGTCGGAGGCTGTTTAGCTGGCGATTAGATTCTGCCAGGGCGAATCAGCCAATCTCGCGCTGTAAACAGTTTACTCCAGCTCCCATCCCACTGATGTCATTGTGCCACTGCTCGTCTTGCCATGCTCCCAATTGCTCAGCAGCCGGAGGAGACGCAGAGAGAATGTGTTCTCTGTTTTGCTGTGCTATTTCCTATCCTTTTCTTCAAACCCGGTTCTCTCGCTCTCTTTCTCACACTCTTTCTGTTTTTCTATTTCTTTCTCTCTCTCTTGACAATTGTACCTGCCTCTCTCTCTCTCTACAACCCTATCTATCTCTCTTTCTCTCTCTCTCTCTCTCTCTCTCTCTTTACAACCCTATCTGCCTCTCTCTATCTACCCCTCTTTCTTTCTCTCTCTCTTTCTATTTCGTTCTCTCTCTGCAATTCTACCTGCCTCTCCCTCTCTCTCTGCCTCTCTCTCGGTCTCTCTCTACAACCCTATCTACCTCTCTCTCTGCCTCTCTCTCTCTCTCTACAACCCTATCTCCCTCTCTCTCTATATATATATATATATATATATATATATATATATAACATATCTGCCTCTCTCTCTCTACAACCCTATCTACCTCTCTCTCTCTCTCTCTCTCTCTCTCTCTCTCTCTCTTTACAACCCTATCTGCCTCTCTCTCTCTCAATTGACAATTCTACCTGCCTCTCTCTCTCTCTATAATCCTATCTACCTCTCTCTCTCTGCCTCTCTCTATCTACCTCTCTTTCTCTCTTTCTATTTCTTTCTCTCACTGCAATTCTACCTGCCTCTCCCTCTCTCTCTCTGCCTCTCTCTCTCTTTCTACAACCCTATCTACCTCTCTCTCTCTACATTGATATATATATATATATCTGCCTCTCTCTCTCTACAACCCTGTCTACCCCTCCCTCCCTCTCTCTCTCTCTCTCTCTCTCTCTCTCTCTCTCTCTCTCTCTCTCTCTCTCTCTCTCTCAATTCAATTCAATTCAATTCAAGGGCTTTATTGGCATGGGAAACATGTGTTAACATTGCCAAAGCAAGTGAGGTAGACAACATACAAAGTGTATATATAAAGTGAAAAACAACAAAAATTAACGGTAAACATTACACATACAGAGGTTTCAAAACAGTAAAGACATTACAAATGTCATATTATATATATATACAGTGTATATACAGTCTCTCTCTCTCTCTCTCTCTCTCTCTCTCTCTCTCTCTCTCAATTCAATTCAATTCAATTCAAGGGGCTTTATTGGCATGGGCAACATGTGTTAACATTGCCAAAGCAAGTGAGGTAGATAATATATAAAGTGAATATATAAAGTGAAATAAACAATAAAAATTAACCTCTCTCTCTATCTGTCTCTTTCTCGATCCCTGCAACTCTATCTGCCACTCTCTCTCTTTCGCTCTATCTATACCTGCCTCTCTCTCTCTCTCACTCTGCAACCCTATCTACCTCTCTCTCTCTCTCTCGCTCTCTATCTCTCTGACTCTCTCTATCTACCTCTCTTTCTATTTATTTCTCTCTCTGCAATTCTACCTGCTCTCTCTCTCTCTCTCTCTCTCTCTCTCTCTCTCTCTCTCTCTCTCTCTTTCTCTCTCTGTCCCTCTCTATCTACCTCTCTTTCTATTTCTTTCTCTCTCTGCAATTCTACCTACCTCTCTCTCTCTCTCTGCCTCTCTCTCTCTATCTGCCTCTCTCTCTCTATCTGCCTCTCTGTCTCTGCAACTCTATCTCCCTCTCCCTCTCTCTCTCACTCTAAAGGAGAGGACACTACCTTAGACTGGTAAGTGAAATACAAGTCTTTATATTTATATTATCTTATATTGCAAATCCGAACAAATCCAGTTGTTTCAATGGTTGGATGGTATTCATTTGAGAGATTTATTAAAATATTTTCTTTGGTTGCTATATATTTATATACAGTTGAAGTCGGAAGTTAACATACACTTAGGTTGGAATCATTAAAACTAGTTTTTCATACACTCCATACATTTCTTGTTAACAAACTATAGTTTTGGCAAGTCGGTTAGGATATCTACTTTGTGCATGAAACAAGTAATTTTTCCAACAATTGTTTACAGACAGACTATTTCACTTATCATTCACTGTATCACAATTCTCGTGGGTCAGACGTTTACATACACCAAGTTGACTGTGCCAGACTGTTGACAGCTTGGAAAATTCCAGAAAATAATGTCATGGCTTTAGAAGCTTCTAATTGACATAATTTCAGTCAATTGGAAGTGTACCTATGGATGTATATCAAGACCTACTTTCAAACTCGGTGCCTCCTTGCTGGACATCATGGGAAAATCAAAATAAATCAGCCAAGACCTCAGAAAAAGAATTGCAGACCTCCACAAGTCTGGTTCATCCTTTGGAGCAATTTCCAAACACCTGAAGGTACCACGTTCATCTATACAAACAATAGTACGCAAGTAATAACACCATGGACCACGCAGCCATCATACCGCTAAGGAAGGAGACTCGTTCTGTCTTCTGGAGATGAACGTACTTTGGTGCGAAAAGTGCAAATCAATCCCAGAACAACTGCAAAGGACCTTGTGCAGATCCTGCAGGAAACAGGTACAAAGTATCTATATCCACAGTAAAATGAGTCCTATATTGACATAACCTGAAACGCCGCTCAGCAAGGAAGAAGCCACCACTCCAAAACCGCGATAAAAAAGCCAGACTACGGTTTGCAACTGCATATTGCGACAAAGATCGTACTTTTTTGAGAAATGTTCTCTGGTCTGATGAAACAAAAATAGAACTGTTTGGCAATAATGACCATCGTTACATTTGGAGGAAAAAGGGGGGGGGCTTGCAAGCCGAAGAACACCATCCCAACCGTGAAGCACGGGGTTGGCAGCATCATGTTGTGGGGCTACTTTGCTGCAGGAGGGACTGGTGCATTTCACAAAGTAGATGGCATCATGAAGATGGAAATTATGTGGATATATTGAAGCAACATCTCAAGACATCAGTCAGGAAGTTAAATCTTGTCACGAATGGGTCTTTCAAATAGACAATGACCCCAAGCATACTTCCAAAGTTGTGGCAAAATGGCTTAAGGACAACAAAGTCAAGTTATTGGAGTGGCCATCACAAAGCCCTGACCTCAATCCATTAGAAAGTTTGTGGGCAGAACTGAAAAAGTGTGTGCGAGCAAGGAGGCCTAGAATCTTGACTCAGTTACACCAGCTCTGTCAGGAGGAATGGGCTAAAATTCATCCAACTTGTTGTGGGAAGCTTGTGGAAGGCTATCCAAAACGTTTGACCCAAGTTAAACAGTTTAAAGGCAATGCTACCAACCACTAATTGAGTGTATGTACACTTCTGACCCATTGGGGTCAATGTGATGAAATAAATAAAAGCTGAAATAAATCAGTCGCTCTACTACTATTCTGAAATTTCACATTTTTTAAATAAAGTGGTGATCCTAACTGACCTAAGACAGGGAATTTTTATTCTGATTAAATGTCAGTAATTGTGAAAAACGGACTTTAAATGTGTTTGGCTAAGGTTTTGCTATGTAAACTTCCAACTTCAACTATATATATAATTATATTTAATAGCTAATGAAATATGTCTATGAATAGCAAACAATGCACTTTAAAGACACACCATGTCAAAGTCAACATACGATACACATTGGGCTGCTGACTGGTGCAGTGGTCTAACACACTGCAGTACCCGGTTCGAATCCAGGCTGCATCACAGCCGGCCGTTTTATTATTTTTATTTTTTTAACTTTGTGTGTAGTTTGTGGTGGCTGCTAACATTGGATCAGTGTTGGCTGCTAACTTGGCCCTTATCTTAAGTATTTCACTTCTGTGTTTGGAGACATTGGATTAGCATTCTTGTCGCATCTCCCGTTAGTACATTTTATGTAGGGAAGCTAATGATCCATAATGATTGACATTCCTGGGAGTGCGTAAACGTTTATTTTTTATTAGAATAGCATTTTGATATGTTTTCTATAGTTATGTTCTTGAAAATCTATACATTTCCCAATTCGGCCACTTGGAGGCACTTGGGCAAATCGTGAAGGACACCTGGGTGACTTCATACTAAATGTCATGGAGCTTGCTCATTGAAGTTATCGGTCTGAAACTTTGCACATACACTGTTGCCCTCTTGTGGACATCATTTAAATTACATCCAGCTTCCTAGCTGAATGTGTGGCTTTTCTCTTGCATTTCAAAGATGACGGTACAAAAAAAAACAGCTATAATGTGTTATATTCTCCTACATTCATTTCACATTTCCACAATCTTCAAAGAGGTTCCTTTCAAATTGTATCAAGAATATGCATATCCTTGTTTCAATGCCTGAGCTACAGGCAGTTAGATTTGGGTATGTCATTTTAGGCAAAAATGTACTATCTTTTTGTTTTCTCATGATTTGGTTTATTCTAATTGTGTTTCTGTCCTGGGGCTCTGTTTATGTTTGTGAACTGAGCCCCAGGAACAGCTTGCTCAGGGGACTATTCTACAGGTTCATCTCTCTGTAGGTGATGGATTTGTTATGGAAGGTTTGGAAATCGCTTCATTTTTGCTGGTCTCTTTTCTGTATTTAGATAATTAGCGAGTATCGTCCTAATTCTGCTCTGCTTGCATTATTTGGTGTTTTATTTTTTACACAGAAAACATTTTCGTGGAATTGTGCATGCAGAGTCTCAATTTGGTGTTTGTCCTACAACAATGAAGGTCAATGGGTTCTATAACCGATTCAAGTATTTTTAGCCAGATTTTAGTTGGTATGTCGAATTTTATCTTCCCTTTGATGGTGTAGAAGACCCTTCTTGCCTTGTCTCTCAGATTGTTCATAGCTTTGTGGAAGTTTCCTGTGGTGCTGATGTTTAGGCTGAGTTATATTTTTTTGTGTGCTCTAGGGCAACGGTGTCTAGATGGAATTTGTATTTGTGGTCCTGGCAACTGGACCTTTTTTGGAACACCATTATTTTTGTCTTACTGAGATTTACTGTCATGGCCCAGGTCTGACAGAATCTGTGCAGAAGATCTAGGTGCTGCTGTAGGCCCTCCTTAGTTGGGGACAGAAGCACCAAATCATCAGCAAACAGTAGACCTTTGACTTTAGATTCTAGTAGGGTGAGGTCGGGTGCTGCAGACTGTTCTAGTGCCCTCGTCAATTTGTTTATTTATATGTTGAAGATGGGTGGGGCTCAAGCTGCATCCCTGTCTCACCCCATGTGGAAAGATATGTGTTTTTTGCCAATTTTAACTGCGCACTTGTTTGTGTACATGGATTGCATAATATCGTATGGTTGCCAAATTGAGTCAAAAGCTTTTTTTAAATCATCAAAGCATAAGAAGACTTTGCCTTTGTTTTGGGTTGTTTGTTTGTCAATTAGGGTGTGCAAGGTGAATACTTAGTCTGTTGTACGCTCAGTTTGTAAAAAGCCAATTTGACATTTTCTCAGTTCATTGTTTTCACTGAAAAAATGTACGAGTCTTCTGTTAATGATAATGCAGAGATTTTCCAAAGTTTGCTGTTAATGCATATCACACGGTAGTTATTCGGGTCAAATTGTAACTGACCGGCTCACTTTAGTCTTATGTAGCAAAATTAGAAATTTGTGTTTTTGACATTTGATAAAAGTACAGACACAGAGCTAGAAAATTATATATCATATCAACAGTTGGGAAAGTTGGGAAAGTAATTCTGCTTTGAAAGTTGATAAACTTGTAACCCCACTTTTGAGAAAATAGACCTTGAATGTTTTGGTAAACCTACTGGAGAGCTCTTCTTTGTCTACACCCATTCAGCATGGTTCACACCCTCTTAAGCCTTAGCCCCACACATCTCTTTAAGGATTCACAAATGAGGCCATGTACTAAACAACCAACGATTTGAAGACTAAAGGCTGGTTTATACTACGCCTATAGACAGTTGTCGCAGTGACATCATGAACATTGTATTCTCGTCCGACAACAAACTTGTGATTGTATTTATGAAAAAGTATGAACACAAAACTACAGGCTGCATGACATCAGCAGCCTGGTGGTCCATAATAGCATAACTAATGTATTTAGCACAAATAAACCCACCCGTTTTAAATGAATTTAGTATAGGTCAATATAGCAAACCAGGCAACTAAAAGAAACTTCCTAAAAAATGGTTAGTTTCTAGCTTGTTAGCTAGCTAGCTAATTAATGTTAAGTATAATATTTGAAGGTGTTTTATACAACAGGCCTCTCTGTGTGTTCTCTTTTCGACTCCCTCTCCATATTTGCAATCAAACGCCCAAATTATCAGAGCTGCAGGAGTTGTGAACCGTTTTGGTTAGTTGTGTCTACTGGGGGCATATTTGGGAGGGAATGCTGTCACCTCCAGGTAGGTGTTTGTTCCACTGTGTGCTAAGATTGCCAGGTTCTTGTCAAGTTCTAGCAATTAGGTTTCCACAGACTAGTACATGTCCCTGGGCCTTGAAATGGTTGATCTCCCCGTCTAAGATGGAGAAGCTGTCATCGTATAGGGAATTTATTGGTGGGATATACTGTGCATTCGGAAAATATTCAGATCCCATTACTTTTTCTACATTTCGTTATGTTACATCATTATTCTGAAATGTATTACATTGTTTTTCCCCTCTTCAATCTATATGCAATACCAAGTAATAACAAAGCAAAAAAAAGGTTTTTAGAAATGATTATACATTTATTAAAAATAAAAACTGAAATATTACATTTACAGCCTTGAGTCTTCTTGGGTATGGCACACCTACCTGTATTTGGAGAGTTTCTCCCATTCTTTTCTGCAGATCCTCTCAAGCTCCGTCAGGTTGGATGGGGAGTGTCGCAGCAAAGCTATTTTCAGGTCTCTCCTGAGATGTTTGATTGGGTTCAAGTCCGGGCTCTTGCTGGGACACTCAAGGACATACAGAAACTTGTCCCGAAGCCACTCCTGCGTTGTCTTGGCTGTGTGCTTAGGGTCATAGTCCTGTTGGAAGGTGAACCTTCACCCTAGTCTGAGGTTTGAGCGCTCTGGAGCAGGTTTTCGTCAAGGATCTCGCTGTACTTACGCCGTTCATCTTTCCCTCGATCCTGACTAGTCTCCCAGTCCCTTCCACTGAAAAACATCCCCACAGCTTGATGCTGCCACCACCTACAAGCATTTCGCAACACTCGCAATAACGTCTGCTAACCATGTGTATGTGATGAATAAAATTTGATTTGATTTTGATTTGATTTGACCATGCTTCACCGTAGGGATGATGCCAGGTTTCCTCCAGATGTGACGCTTGGCATTCAAGCCAAAGAGATCAATCTTGGTTTAATCAGATCAAATAATCTTGTTTCTCATGATCTGAGAGTCCTTTAGGTCCTTTTGGAGAACTCGAAGCAGGCTGTCATGTGCCTTTTACTGAGGAGTGACATCCGTCTGGCCACTCTACCATAAAGGCCTGATTGGCGGAGTGCTGCAGAGACGGTAGTCCTTCTGGAAGGTTCTCCCTTCTCCACAGAGGAACTCAGAAGCTCTGTCAGAGTCACCATTGGGTTGTTGGTCACCTCCCTGACCAAGGCCCTTCTCACCCGATTACTCAGTTTGGCCGGGCAGCCAGCTCTAGGAAGAGTCTTAGTGGTTCTTCCATTTAAGAATGATGGAGGCCACTGTTTTCTTGTGGACCTTCAATGTTACATACATTTTTTGGTACCCTTCCCCAGATCTGTGCCTCGACACGATCCTGTCTCTGAGCTCTGCGGACATTTCCTTTGACCTCATGGCTTGGTTTTTGCTCTGTCAAGCACTGTCAACTGTGGGATATTATATAGACAGGTGTGTGCCTTTCTAAATCATATTCAATCAATTGAATTTACCACAGTTCAATCCAGTTGTATAAACGTCTGAAGGATGATAAATGGAAACAGCATGCACCTGATCTCAATTTCGAGTCTCATATCAAAGGGTCTGAATACTTATGTAAGAGGTATTTACTTTTTATTTTTTTTATACATTTGCAAAAAAAGTCTAAAAACCTGTTTTCTCTTTGTCATTTTGTGGTATTGTGTGTAGATTGATAAGAAAAAAAAACATATTTAATCCATTTTAGACTAAGGCTGTAAAGTAACAAAATGTGGAAAAAGTAAAGGTGTCTGAATACTTTCCGAATGAAAAAGCTTTGTGTTCCATAGTGTCTTGTGTTGTTTTTGTGTGGTTTAGGCCTGGACCATTACAGTCAGTGTGAGCAGAGCATGTTAACTAAGCTTCTGATACCTCTTAGGTCACAGGATGGGGCTTGGTTGGGTGTATTAGTGGGGGTTGGGCCTGTTGCTCTGCCCACGGCCTGGACATACAGTAGTAGTCAACAGTTTGGACACACCTACTCATTCAAGGGTTTTTCTTTATTTTTTACTATTTTCTACATTGTAGAATAATAGTGAAGACATCAAAACTATGAAGTAACACATATGGAATCATGTAGTAACCAAAAAAAAAGTGTTAAACAAATCAAAATGTATTTTATATTTGAGATTATTCAAAGTTACCACCCTTGATGACAGCTTTGCACACTCTTGTAGAAAATAGTACAAATAAAGAAAAACCCTTGAATGAGTAGGTGTGTCCAAACTTTTGACTGGTATTGTACATAGCAGACACTTTCATCCAAAGTGACAACATTCCACATATTTTGGCATGTGAACCCAGTGGGAATCAAACCCACAACTCTGGTCTTGCTGGTGCCATGCTCTTACTAACTGAGTCACGTTTAGGACCTCTACAATAGATCGGTACAATGCTGTACAATACAATACACGATTACAATGCAGGTGGAAGATGTATGATTTCCATCTCCATGAACTCCTGAGTGGTGCAGCGGTCTAAGGCACTGCATCTCATTGCTAGAGGAGTTTCTACAGACCCTGGTTCAATTCCAGGCTGTGTCACAACCGGCCGTCGTCCAGGTTAGGGTTTGACCGGGGTCGTCATTGTAAATATGACTTGCGTAGTTAAATAAAGGGTCAATTAAAAATCATTTAAAAAATGAGCATACCACCCTCCTTCAGGCCATGGATCAGACCTATGTCGGGCTTGGATTCGCCATGCCAAAACGTTTTTCCCCAGGTGCATGAACAATATTTACTGCTATTTTGATGAGAACCTATGGCGAAATGCTCAAGACAGGCTTGATGCAAAATATTGCTGCTAAACATTATGTTTCTTTGATTTATTTCATTTGATTACATGATGAAAGATGTTTCCAATGATCACACCTTTGATCACACATGGGATATAAATTATGGAAATGTGATGTTTAGTCAATTTTAATAGGTAGTGCAAGTTTTGCCTAATGTAAAACACAGTGTAATGTACTGTTATTTTTGTGATGTAGCATACTACATTCAGAGTGCAATTTTGAAACATATATCATATATCATTGTTGCTATTGAATTAACTGGTTGGTAAAATGACTAAATCGAGAAAATACTGTATCATTATGTTGTGTTTTGGTGATTAAACCAATGTACTCATTATATTTCACAGCAAATATATTTTGAATGCATAATGAAAGGTTTTGAATGTAAGACTAGCTGCGTCACAAATGTTACCAGTTGGAAGTTTTGTACTAAGAGTTCAAAATTCACCACACACTTGTGAAAATAGTACTGAAGCGTTAAAATTAAAACTACATTAAGCCCTATTTTATTCCCGGGGGGGAAATAGAGACCCTCTAATGTACAGGGTATAATTCTTCACTCTGATAGCAGTAAATACAGTAGTAAAGCAATACACATACTCTACAGCACTCTTCTTAATAAAAGGCTACAGATAAAATGAAGCACATTAAAAAAGCCTTTGACTAAATGTAAAATTGGCATTTGACAGCATTTATGCAAGATAATTATTTTAATCGACTTACAGATGTATATGAATTGTTTACAAGAAATCTTATTCTATACTAAGCTAAACTGTGCTTACAAAAACATGTTATTCCAGTAGATGAATCATCCTGTTTTCCCCTAGCGGAACTCGCAAGGCTACACTTACCCCTTCAATGCCGGCAACACATAGAAATCCTTGGTTCTGTCCCAAATAGCACAATATTCATTATATAGTGCACTACTTTTGACCACAGGGCTCTGGTAAAAAGTAGTGCCTCATGTAGAGAATAAGGTGCAATTTGGGGCACAGACCTTGCTTCAATGCTATTCAAATTCCTCCCTGCAATAAACAACAAAGCTGCTCGTGTCCATACACTGTCAGCAATCACAGAACCTGAGTCATGCATGGTTGGAAAAACACGCACTTAACTGTTTCTACTGAGAAAAGTGTTCTGCAAAATAACAGCATTGTTTCTACCATTTCACTCAAGTAATTGTCAAGTAATTGTCTCTGCCCATCATACAGATTGTAATAATTGTCATAAGCCATCACAGAAATGACCAATTGTCAAGTGTTATAACTCAATTAAAATGGTTAATTCATTTTCAAACCATTTACTATGTGAAAATGACACCCCTGCTCCAATGACAAAAATAGACTATTTCATCATCAGATCAGATCCTGGAACAAGAGGGGAGGTTTTGTGACTGTGTGTGTTTCCTTCTGTGTACATTAATCATGATTAGCCAGGGAGTGAACCGAGTCCTGCAGCACCACATTGTCTGAGATGTCTGGGAGGGTAGGAGGAGCAGGAGCTGAGGGAGGAGGGTGAGGGAGAGGGAAGTGGTGCAGAAGGAGAGGAGGAGGAGGAAGGTGGAGGAGGAGGATGTGCTAGGCGGTGAAGGAGGAGAAGAGGGTAGGGTGCCGCAGCCTCAAGTCAGATGTGTTTACTGCTGCGTCCCACACACACACACACACACACACACACACACACACACACACACACACACACACACACACACACGTCACTGCAGCTCTGTCCTGTCTGCCATGCCTAACGGAGTTGTACATCTCTCAGCCAGCCAGCCTAGCAGCGACCTGTCCAGCACCCACTCTCCCCCTGCCTCCTAATGATAGCCTTCCCCTGAGGTACCAGGAGGGACATTTTTTTAAAGAGATTCAGGTGGAGGAAAAAAGAAGGGTGAGGATAACAAGGAAAAAAGGAGGCTCACGCACTCTCCTGCCTCCTAATGATAGCCTTCCCCTGAGGTACAAGGATGGATTTTTTTTTAAAAGAGATGCAGGTGGAGGAAAAAAGAAGGGTGAGGATAAGAAGGAAGAAAGGAGGCTCACACTCTTCTCTCCTGCTCCACTAATGATCGTTTCTCCCTGCGGTTCTAGGAAAAGGAGGGAGGAGGGGAGGTGGGAGGAAGCGGTGGTGGTGCTGGGGGAGTGGTGGAATGTGGAGGAGTAGGGGAGGACGCAGAGGTGGATGAGGAGGAGGAGGATGTGAAGTGGGTGGAAGAGAGGAGAAGGAAGAGGTAGAAGTGGATGAGAGGATGAGCAAAGAGGAGGTAGGGTGGAGGAGGGGATGAGGAGAGGTGGAGGAGGAGGAGGAGGAGGAGGTGATGGTAGAAAAGACGGTGGAGGAGGTGATATAGGAGGAGAAGGAGGAGGAGGTGATCTGCATCGCTTCTCGCTCACCCTCTCACACTTAAGCCCTGTTTATACCTGGTTCTAACATGCATCTTCTGTCCTGATTCTGTCCAAATGTTGATTGTGCCCACATTTTTTGAAAGGTGTAGACAATCAAAAGATACATTGTGATCAGATCATCCTGCCCAACTACGGAGTGTAGACAGACGCATTGTGTCCGGCTATCTTACAAGTGATGACAGATCTGGACAGAGAAACCATTGAAATTTGTATTATTATGCTCTCTAAAATCATCAACAGATGGCACCATTGACTGATTACATCAATATGTGTCTTATAATAAATAAAAACATTTTTTTTTAAAGAATAGCTGTGAACTAATTTGCATAAAGGAAGAGACAAGGTAATCTGGTCACAATGCAGACACAGTGGACAGATACGAGAAACATTTTAATACAATTTCTGAAAATGTGGGCAAAATCAGAATGTGGAAAAGATCAGGAAAAAAGACCCATGTTTACACCAGGTATAAACAGGGCTAGAATGTCTGACACCTTTCTGCTGTCTCTTACGATGTGGATCCTCTCGAAAAATGTAGGCGCTTCATCGGTAATGACATCAGTGTCGTTGAATCACATACTTGTGGTAATTCATGCTTGAAACAATTAATATATATTCATGCTTGTTATTTTCGTTAATTAGGAGGTAGAAACATTATAAACTTTGCATTGGACAAAAAACTGTATTATTCAAGTGGAATTGATAGTGTTTTAGCAACATGAAATCTTAATCAAATCTGTTCATATACACCTCCAGGAAGAATATGACACCTTTTTTTCTGACAAGCGAGCACCTAGATATGGTCATTTTCACGTTTTCATATGACATATAGTAAGACATTTGTCAAGATTCTATAGCATCGGGAAGCCGGTGTGTGTTTGTTTTCAGCAAACTTAACGTGTAAATATTTGTATGAACAAAACAAGAATCAGCAACTGAGACATAAACTGAACCAGTTCCACAGACATGTGACTTATAGAAATTGAATAATGTGTCCCTGAGCAAAGGGTCAAAATCAAAAGTAACAGTCAGTATATGTATGGTGTGGCCACCAGCTGCATTAAGTACTGCAGTGCATCTCCTCCTCATGGACTGCACCAGATTTGCCAGTTCTTGCTGTGAGATGTTACCCCACTCTTCCACCAAGGCACCTGCAAGTTCCCGGACATTTCTGGGGGGAATGGCCCTAGCCCTCACCCTCCGATCCAACAGGTCCCAGACGTGCTCAATGGGATTGAGATCCGGGCTCATCGCTGCCATGTTGCAGGAAATCACACACAGAATGAGCAATATGGCTGGTGGCATTGTCATGCTGGAGGGTCATGTCAGGATGAGCCTGCAGGAAGGGTACCACATGAGGGAGGAGGATGTCTTCCCTGTAACGCACAGTGTTGAGATTGCCTGTAATGACAACAAGCTCAGTCCGATGATGCTGTCACACACCGCCCCAGACCATGATGGACCCTATACCTCCAAATTGATCCCGCTCCAGAGTACAGGCCTTGGTGTAACGCTCATTCCTTTGACGATAAACGTGAATCCGACCATCCGACAAAACCATGACTCGTCAGTGAAGAGCACTTTTTGCCAGTCCTGTCTGGTCCAGCGACGGTGGGTTTGTGCCCATAGGCGACGTTGTTGCTGGTGATGTCTGTTGAGGACCTGCCTACAACAGGCCTACAAGCCCTAAGTCCAGCCTCTCTCAGCCTATTGTGGACAGTCTGAGCACTGATGGAGGGATTGTGCATTCCTGGTGTAACTCGGGCAGTTGTTATTTCCATCCTGTACCTGTCCCACAGGTGTGATGTTTGGATGTACCGATCCTATGCAGGTGTTGTTACATGTGGTCTGCCACTGCGAGGACGATCAGCTGTCCGTCCTGTCTACCTGTAGCGCTGTCTTAGGCGTCTCACAGTACGGGCATTGCAATTTATTGCCCTGGCCACATCATGCCTCCTTGCAGCATTTCTAAGGCACATTCACGTAGATGAGCAGGGACCCTGGGCATCTTTCTATTGGTGTTTTTCGGAGTCTGTAGAAAGGCCTCTTTAGTGTACTAAGTTTTCCTAACTGTGACCTTAATTGCCTCTGTAAGCTGTTAGTGTCTTAATTCTTATGGCTTAGATCCCGCTAACGGGATCGATATGACAACAGCCAGTGAAAGTGCAGGGCGCCAAATTCAAAACAACAGAAATCTCATAATTCAAATTCCTCAAACATACAAGTATTTTCAAACCATTTTAAAGATAAACTTGTTGTTAATCCCACCACAGTGTCCGATTTCAAAAAGGCTTTACGACGAAAGCACACCAAACGATTATGTTAGGTCTGCACCTAGTTACAGAAAAACACAGCCATATTTCCAGCCAAAGAGAGGAGTCACAAAAAGCAGAAATAGAGAGAGAATGAATCACTAACCTTTGATGATCTTCATCAGATGACACTCATAGGACTTCATGTTACACAATACATGTATGTTTTGTTCGATAAAGTTCATATTTATATCCAAAAATCTCAGTTTACATTGGCGCGTTACGTTCAGTAATATTTTGCTTCCAAAACATCCAGTGATTTTGCAGAGAGCCACATCAATTTACAGAAATACTCATCATATAGGTTGATGAAAATACAAGTGTTATGCATGGAACTTTTTGATAAACTTCTCCTCAATGCAACCTCTGTGTCAGATTTCAAAAAAGCTTAACCAAAAAAGCACACCATGCAATAATCTGAGTACAGCGCTCAGAGACCAAAACAAGCCATACAGATACCCGCCATGTTGTGGAGTCAAAAGAAGTCAGAAATAGCATTATAAATATTCACTTTCCTTTGATGATCTTCATCAGAATGCACTCCCAGGAATCCCAGATCCACAATAAATGTTTTATTTGTTCGATAAAGTCCATTACCAAATACCTCCTTTTTGTTCACGTGTTTAGTACACATTCCAAACTCACAACGCGAGGGCAAGTCCAAGCGAAAGTTCAGACAAAAAGTCCCATTACAGTTTGTAGAAACAAGTCAAACGAAGTACAAAATCAATCTTTAGAATGTTTTTATCATAAATCTTCAATAATGTTTCAAGGGGAGAATTCCTTTGTCTGTAGAAATGCAATGAAACAGAGCTAACTATCATGTGAGCACGCGTGATCAGCTCATGGCACTCTGGCAGACCTCTGACTCATTCAGCTCTCATTCCCCCCTCCTTCACAGTAGAAGCATCAAACAAGGTTCTAAAGACTGGTGACATCTAGTGGAAGCCTTAGGAAGTGCAATATGACCCCATAGACACTGTATATTCAATAGGCAATGACTTGAAAAACTACAAACCTCACTTCCTGGTTGGATTTTATCTCAGGTTTTTGCCTGCCATATGAGTTATGCTATACTCACAGACATCATTCAAACAGTTTTAGAAATTCAGAGTGTTTTCTATCCAAATCTACTAATGCTATGCATATATTAGTAACTGGGCCTGAGTAGCAGGCAGTTTACTCTGGGCACCTTATTCATCCAAGCTACTCAATACTGCCCCCAGCCATAAGAAGTTTTAATGACCATTCCACAGGTGCATGTTCATTAATTGTTTATGGTTCATTGAACAAGCATGGGAAACAGTGTTTAAACCCTTTACAATGAAGATCCGTGAAGTTATTTGGATTTTTACGAATTATCTTTGAAAGACAGTGTCTTTTATTGCTGAGTTTATATATACAGTACCAGTCAAAAGTTTGAAAAACCTACTCATTCAAGGGTTGTTCTTTATTTGTACTATTTTCTACATTGTAGAATAATAGTGAAGACATCAAAACTATGAAATAACAGATATGGATTTATGTAGTAACCAAAAAAGTGTTAAACAAATCACAATATAATTTATAATTTGAATCTTAAAAGTAGCCACCATTTGCCTTGATGACAGCTTTGCACACTCTTGGCATTCTCTCATCCAGCTTCATGAGGAATGCTTTTCTTTCACTCTGTTGCCAAAATCATCCCAAACCATCTCAATTGGGTTGATGTCGGTAAATGTGGAGGCCAGGTCATCTGATGCAGCACTCTTCTTGGTCAAATAGCTCTTACACAGCCTGGAGGTGTGTTTTGGGTAATTGTCCTGTTGAAAAACAAATGATAGTCCCACTAAGCGCAAACCAGATGGGATGGCTTAACGCTGCAGAATGCTGTGGTAGCCAAGCTGGTTAAGTGTGCCTTGAATTCTAATTAAATCATTGACCGTGTCAACAGCAAAGCACCCCAACACCATCACACCTCTTTCTCCATTCTTCATAGTGCGAACCACACATGCGGAGATCATCTGTTCACCTACTCTCTATCTCACAAAGACACAGCGGTTGGAACTAAAAATCTCACATTTGGACTCATCAGACCAAAGGACAGATTTCCACTGCTCTATTGTCCATTGCTTGTGTTTCTTGGCCCAAGCAAGTCTCTTCTTCACAATGATGTCCTTTAGTAGTGGTTTCTTTGCAGCAATTCAACCAGGAAGGCCTGATTCACGCAGTCTTGCAGTTAATGTTGAGATGTGTCTGTTACTTTGGGCTGCAATCTGAGGCTGGTAACTCTAATGAACATATCCTCTGCAGGAGAGGTAACTCTCGTTTCTCCTTTTCTGTGGCAGTCCTCATGAGAAACATTTTCATTATAACGCTTAATGATTTTTGCGACTGCACTTGAAGAAATGTTCAAAGTTCTTCACATTTTCCGCATTGACTGATCTTCATGTCTTCAAGTAATGACGGACTGTCGTTTCTCTTTGCTTATTTGTTATATTTGTTCTTGCTATAATATAAACTTGGTATTTACCAAGTAGGGCTATCTTCTGTATTCCACCCCTACCTTGTCACAACACAACTGATTGGCTCAAACGCATTAAGAAGGAAGGAAATTCCACGAACTAACTTTTAACAAGGCACATTAATTGGAAGCATTCATGAAGCTGGTTGAGAGAATGCCAAGAGTGTGCAACGCTGTCATCAAGGCAAATGGTGGCTTCTTTGAAGAATTCAAAATCTAAAATTAATTTTGATGTGTTTTACACTTTTTTGGTTACTACATGATTCCATATGTGTTAGAGTTGTGATGCCTTCGCTAGTATTCCTTAATGTAGAAAATAGTAAAAATAAAGAAAAACCCTTGAATAAGTAGGTGTGTCTAAACCTTTGACTTGTACTGTAATGTACTGTATATATATATCTATACATATATATATATGTACATATATATATATATATATATATATATATATATATATATATATATATATATATATATATATATATACACTACCAATATACAGTAACAGTCAAAGTTTTCTACATTGTAGAATATATATATATATTTCCTGAGCTTTCTTATATCTCCTAGATATAGGACAAACACTTCAAAACCTTATTCCTGTCTTTTTTACCATTTATGAATGTGCTATTCAACATGTTCCTATGGGCTGTAGTTGTAAAGGCCAAATTCAATATTTGATTAATATTTTTTAAATATATTTGTTTGATACCTAAAGCGGTCTTAAAATTGCAAATCAAATAGCTAAATGATCCATGCTATGACCTTCTTAAATCAATTCCATATCAGCTTAGAAGGAAGTAATTGAAGTGAAAGAGAAAGGAAATAGAGCACACACACAGTGACTCTGAGACCCTTGAGTGTTCCAGGTCGTCTGCAATGCCTGCTTTTTCTCTCACCACTCGGCTGCACAGCCCCAGGCTTTACTGAAAACACTTGTGATAGTCTCCCTGTTATGTCTATTGATTTCTATGTCTCTCTCTCTCATACTACTTTTTCTTCTGCTACCACTTTCTTCTCTTTGTTATCCTTTCCCTTTCTCTGTTTTCAAGTGTGTGTGTGTGCGTGCATGTGTGTGTGTGTACCCTTTTGTGCTAAAATAAAGGTGGCATCTGTGGTTCTGATGCCATGTCCCTCTGACTGCGTGGTGGTGAGGAACACAGTCACCTTGGCTTGGAGTTGGCGGCAGTTGCATATCAGTCGGTCATCAGGGGTGAGTGTGTTGAATTTTAAGTTTCCTCCTCTTGCTTGCTAAATAAATACAATTTCAAATGAAATTTCGTCTGGTACAGGGAGGATCTTTTAGCTGGTCCAGGATATCAGCTGGCCCAGTTATCAGGAGTATGGTGCACATTTTAGGACACCCTCAAGAGACTTAATTTGATACGTGGTCAAGGTAAACCAATAGTGTGGTCCTGGAAGAATTAATTCACACCAAAATGAATATATTTGGTAATTTGCAGTACCGTACTGTAGACACTAGCTAAACAAGCATTAACAACAATGCAAACCCTCAGAAGACTTGGAAACCATTGGGGAGATTGCATGTCTTCAAATAAAGTTTTTCGTCTGACTCGTGAATGTGACTTTGTTTTGTTTCAGCCAGCTGTTCTTCAGGCCTCCCATGCTCCCCTGGTTGTTCCACCCATCTGCCCCCCTGAAGGGGAACATCCACGGCTTCTTTAAAAACACACAAATACACAACAACTAAGTAAACACCATCTGAGAGAATACCTGATTGGCTCCCTTGGCATTTTGAGCTGCTTTATTTGATTGGCTGCTTATTACATTTTGGTATACAGTAAAATATTGTTTATTGTTGTGTAAATGTACCTAAATGTACCTAAAGATGTAAACTAATTATCGATATGCTATTGTAGGTACAATCTTTAATGCTGTAAAAAAAATTATGATATATACCCATTGATTTTTGGAAGAATATAACTTAGAAATGCCTTGCAAGGGGCTGCCGTTGGCTGAAAAACAAATTACAGATAGTGCCTTTAATGTTGTGCCAAACTCCTTATTTTTTCACAGTTTTTTTGTCATATTGTCTGGTTAGGAGCAGCAGACGATCGACCTGTATCCCTTGCAATATATACTATATTCTTCACTTCCATGAATATTAATGGATTTGTGGCTTCGAAGAATTCCTCCAGTACTGCACATGGCATTAATATGTGCAGTGACATGTAATCCATACAGCCAGGTCACCTGTAATATAAACTAGTATTTGACATCCATCCATGTTTGAGGGCGTCGGGAGATAAAATGGAAACCGGCCACTAGGGGCTACAGTGAGCGCTGCTACTTTTCACGTAAGCATCTGCCAAAGGTTGAACGTTCGAATCCAGTGATAGAAAATGTTTTTTGAGATTTTTGTTTTAAGCCTATACCAAACCCTTACCTTAACCATTCCGAGTTCATGCCTAAACTTAACCCTATCTTTAAAAATTCTGAGGTAATGCCTAAACTTAACCTTAAACACTTTGACATTTTACGTTTGTAAGGGGTTAAATGGAGAGTATTGAGACCCATTCAGATTCACTGTGAGGGTTTAAACAGAGATTATTGACACCCATTCAGATTCACTGTGAGGGGTTAAACAGAGATTATTGACACCCATTCAGATTCACTGTGAGGGGTTAAACAGAGATTATTGACACCCATTCAGATTCACTGTGAGGGTTTAAACAGAGATTATTGACACCCATTCAGATTCACTGTGAGGGGTTAAACAGAGATGATTGAGACCCATTCAGATTCACTGTGAGGGGTTAAACAGAGATTATTGAGACCCATTTAGATTCACTGTGAGGGGTTAAACAGAGATTATTGACACCCATTCAGATTCACTGTGAGGGGTTAAACAGATATTATTGAGACCCATTCAGATTCACTGTGAGGGGTTAAACAGAGATGATTGACACCCATTCAGATTCACTGTGAGGGGTTAAACAGAGATTATTGAGACCCATTCAGATTCACTGTGAGGGGTTAAACAGAGAGTATTGAGACCCATTCAGATTCACTGTGAGGGTTTAAACAGAGATTATTGACACCCATTCAGATTCACTGTGAGGGGTTAAACAGAGATTATTGACACCCATTCAGATTCACTGTGAGGGGTTAAACAGAGATTATTGACACCCATTCAGATTCACTGTGAGGGGTTAAACAGAGATGATTGAGACCCATTCAGATTCACTGTGAGGGGTTAAACAGAGATTATTGAGACCCATTCAGATTCACTGTGAGGGGTTAAACGAGGCTAAAGTGTGTCCCAAATGGCACCCTAGTCCCTATATAGTGCATTACTTTTGACCAGGGCCCATAGGGAAGTGCAATGCGTAGGAAATTGTGTGTCATTTGGTGACCGAGCCTCCACACTGTGGAGCACATACACACACACATACACATACACATACACACACGCACACACGCACACAAACACATACACACACATATACACACACACACACACTCAGCCCAGGGTCTTATGTGTAGAGCCGTCTTATCTGCTCCTATCTGTGCCGCTCAGATGGTCCATAATTGGGGTCTAAATCTTCAAAAGAAACCCCTTGGGAGCCCCAGACACAAAGAAGAGAAGACACACACACGCACACTCAAACACCTCTGTCTGACAAAAACACACACCGCCCTCCCCCCTCCCCCCACATATACACATCTCACACACGTATTTCATACGTGGTGATGCTTGATCAGAGGGTGACCGTAGGGAGGCCCGATCCATTGATCAAACTATGCTTTAACCTCAAAACGGGACAAGAAGGCTGAGCGTAGAGGCTGTCATGCTGGGCGCCTGACTGCTACCTTTGGAAGAGCGTTGTAGAGGGATACCAGCCAGGAGATCTGAACCAAAGACATGGTAGATATCACACACATTCTCTCTTGTGCACACACACACATCACACACACACACACACACACACACACACACACACACACACACACACACACACACATACACACACACACACACACATACACATACACACACACACACACACACACACACACATTTCACCTTTATTTAACCAGGTAGGCTAGTTGAGAACAAGTTCACATTTACAAATGCGACCTGGCCAAAATAAAGCAAAGCAGTGCGACACAAACAACAACACAGAGTTACACATGGGATAAACAAATGTACAGTCAATAACACAATAGAAAAAAAGAATGTCTATATACAGTGTGTGCAAATGACTTGAGGAGGTAAGGCAATAAAAAGGCCATAGTAGCAAGTAACTACAATTTAGCAAATTAACACTGGATTGATAGATGTGCAGATGATGATGTGCAAGTATAAATACTGGTGTGCAAAAGAGCAGAAAATAAAATAAAAACAATATGGGGATGAGGTAGGCAGATTGGATGGGCTGTTTACAGAGGGGCTATGTACAGCTGCAGCGATCAGTTAGCTGTTCGGATAGCTGATGTTTAAAGTTAGTGAGGGAAATATAAGTCTCCAGTTTAAGCGATTTTTGCAATTCGTTCCAGTCATTGGCAGCAGAGAACTGGAAGGAAAGGCGGCCAAGGGAGGTGTTGGCTTTGGGGAGGACCAGTGAGATATACCTGCTGCAGCGCATGCTATAAGTGGGTGTTGTTATCGTGACCAGTGAGCTGAGATAAGGCGGAGCTTTAACTAGCAAAGACTTCTAGATGACCGGGAGCCTGGGTCTGGCGACGAATATGTAGCGAGGGCCAGCCGATTAGAGCATACAGGTCGCAGTGATGGGTGATATACCCTCTGCCCTGGACACCATATGTGAATTGATTGCCCCCCATCTATCTTCTGAGCTCGTGCTGCTAGGTGACCTAAACTGGGACATGCTTAACACACCGGCCATCCTACAATCTAAACTTGATGCCTTCAATCTCACACAACGTATCAATGAACCTATCAGGTACATCCCCAAATCTGTAAACACGGGCACCCTCATAGATATCATCCTAACTAACTCGCCCTCCAAATAAAATCAACCAAGATCTCATCGATCACTGCCTCATTGCCTGCATCAGTAATGGGTCTGCGGTCAAACGACCACCCCTCATCATTGTCAAACGCTCCCTAAAACATTTATGCGAACAGGCCTATCTAATTGACCTGGCCGGGGTATCCTGGAATGACATTGACCTCATCCCGTCAGTAGAGGATGCCTGGTTATTCTTTAAAAGTTCCTTCCTCACCATCTTAAATGAGCATGCTCAATTAAAAAATTGTAGAACTATGAATAGATATAGCCCTTGGTTCACTCCAGACTTGTCTGCAATTGACCAGCACAAAACATCCTGTGGCGTTCTGCATTAGCATCGAATAGCCCCCTTTTTAGGGTAGTTAGGAACCAATATACACAGGCAGTTAGGAAAGCTAAGGCGAGCTTTTTCAAAAAGAAATTTGCAACCTGTAGTACAAACTAAAAAAAGTTCTGGGACACTGTAAAGTCCATGGAGAATAAGAGCACCTCCTCCCAGCTGCCCACTGCTCTGAGGCTAGGAAACACTGTCACTACCGATAAATCCACAATAATTGAGAATTTCAATAAGCATTTTCCTACAGCTGGCCATGCTTCCACCTGGCTACCCCTACCCCTGCGCTCCCCACAGCAACTCGCCCAAACCTCCCCCACTTCTCCTTCACTCAAATCCAGATTTGACTTCACAGTGCCATCCGTTTAGTCCCCAAAGCCCCATATACTACCCACCACTGCGACCTGTATGATTTCGTTGGCTGGCCCTCGCTTCATACTCGTTGCCAAACCCACTGGCTCCAGGTCATCTACAAGTCTCTGCTAGGTAAAGCCCCGCCTTATCTTAGCTCACTGGTCACCATAGCAGCACCCACCCGTAGCACGCGCTCCAGCAGGTATATCTCACTGGTCACTGGTCACCCTCAAAGCCAATTCTTCCTCTCCTTCCATTTCTCTGCTGCCAATGACTGGTACGAACTGCAAAAATCTCTGAAGCTGGATACTCTTCCCTGCCTCACTAGCTTTAAGCACCAGCTGTCAGAGCAGCTCACAGATCACTGCACCTGTACATAGCTCATCTGTAAATAGCCCATCCAATCTACCTCATCACCCTACTGAATTTATTTATTTATTTATCTTGCTCCTTTGCACTCCAATATTTCAACTTGCACATTCATCTTCTGCACATCCTACCATTCCAGTGTTTAATTACTATATTGTAATTACTTTGCCACCATGGCCTATTTATTGCCTTACCTCTCTTATCCTACCTCATTTGCACATGTCGTATATAGATTTTTCTACTGTATTATTGATTGTATGTCTATTTATTCAATGTGTAACTCTGTGTTGTTGTTTGTGTCAAACTGCTTTGCTTTATCTTGGCCAGGTTGCAGTTGCAAATGAGAACTTGTTCTCAACTAGCCTACCTGGTTAAATAAAGGTGAAATAAAACAAAAAATAAATGGAGCTTTGGTGACAAACCGGATGGCACTGTGACAGACTGCATCCAGTTTGCTGAGTAGAGTGTTGGAGGCCGAAGTCGAGGATCGGTATGATAGTCAGTTTTACGAGGGTATGTTTGGCTGCGTGAGTGAAGGAGGCTTTGTTGCGGAATAGAAAGCCGATTCTAGATTTAATTTTGGATTGGAGATGTTTAATATGAGTCTGGAAGGAGAGTTTACAGATTAGCCAGACACCTAGTTATTTGTAGTTGTCCACATATTCTAAGTCAGAGCCGTCCAGAGTAGTGATCCTAGTCAGGTGGGCGGGTGCGGGCAGCGAACGGTTCAAAAGCATGCATTTAGTTTTACTAGCGTTTTAAGAGCCGTTAGAGGCCACGGAAGGAGTGTTGTATGGCATCGAAGCTCGTTTGGAGGTTTGTTAACACAGTGTCCAAAGAAGGGCCAGATGTATACAGAATGGTGTTGTCTGTGTAGAGGTGGATCAGGGAATCACCAAGAGCGACATCGTTGATATGTACAGAGAAGAGAATCGGACCGAGAATTGAGCCCTGTGGCAACCCCATAGAGACTACTAGTGGTCAGGATAACAGGCCCTCCTATTTGAGACACTGAACTCTGTCTGAGAAGTAGTTGATGAACCAGGCGAGGCAGTCATTTGAGAAACCAAGGCTGTTGAGTCTGCCGATAAGAATACGTTGATTGACAGAGTTGAAAGCCTTGGCCAGGTCAATGAAGACGGCGGCGCAGTACAATCTTTTATTGATTGCGGTTATGATATCGTTTAGTACCTTGAGCGTGGCTGAGGTGCACCCATGACCAGCTCGGAAACCGAATTGCACAGTGGAGAATGTACGGTGGGATTCGAAATGGTCAGTGATCTGTTTATTAAATTGGCTTTCGAAGACTTTAGAAAGGCAGGGCAGGATGGATATAGGTCTATAACAGTTTGGGTCTAGAGTTTCACCCCCTTTGAAGAGGGGGATGACCACGATAGCTTTCCAATCTTTAGGGATCTCAGACGATAAGAAAGAGAGGTTGAACAGACTGGTAATAGGGGTTGCAACAATGGCGGCGGATAATTTTAGAAAGAGAGGGTCCAGATTGTCTAGCCCAGCTGATTTGTACGGGTCCAGGTTTTGCAGCTCTTTCAGAACATCTGCTATCTGGATTTGGGTGAAGGAGAAGCTGGGGAGGCTTGGGCAAGTAGCTGCGGAGGGTGCAGAGCTGTTGACCGGGTTTGGGTTAGCCAGGAGGAAAGCATGGCCAGCCGTTGAGAAACGCTTATTGAAATTCTTGATTATCGTGGATTTATCGGCGGTGACAGTGTTTCCTAGCCTCAGTGCAGTGGGCAGCTGGGAGGAGGTGCTCTTGTTCTCCATGGACTTTACAGTGTCCCAAAACTTTTTGGAGTTAGAGCTACAGGATGCACATTTATGTTTGAAAAAGCTAGCCTTTGCATTCCTGACTGACTGTGTGTATTGGTTCCTGACTTCCCTGAACAGTTGCATATCGCGGGGACTATTCGTTGCTATTGCAGTCCGCCACAGGATGTTTTTGTGCTGGTCGAGGGCAGTCAGGTCTGGAGTGAATCAAGGGCTATATCTGTTCTTAGTTCAACATTTTTTGAAAGGGGCATGCTTATTTAAGATGGTGAGGAAATTGCTTTAAAAGAACAACCAGGCATCCTCGACTGACGGGATGTCAATATCCTTCCAGGTCGATTAAAAAGGCCTTGTCGCAGAAGTGTCTTAGGGAGCGTTTGACAGTGATGAGGGGTGGTCTTTTGACCGCGGTCCCATAGCGGATGCAGGCAATGAGGCAGTGATTGCTGAGATCCTGATTGAAAACAGGGGAGGTGTATTTGGAGGGCAAGTTGGTCAGAATAATATCTATGAGGGTGCCCATGTTTACAGATTTTGGGTCGTACCTGGTGAGTTCCTTGATAATTTGTGTGAGATTGAGGGCATCTAGCGTAGATTGTAGAACTGCTGGGGTGTTAAGCAAATCCCAGTTTAGGTCACATAACAGAACAAACTCTGAAGATAGATGAGGGGCAATCAATTCACATATGGTGTCCAGGGCACAGCAGGGAGGTGAGGGGGGTCTATAACAGGTGGCAACAGTGAGAGACTTATTTCTGGAGAGATTCATTTTTAAAATTGGAAGCTTGAACTGTTTTGGCATAGACCTGGAAAGTATGGCAGCACTTTGCAAGCTATCTCTGCAGTAGATTGCAACTCCTCCCCCTTTGGCAGTTCTATCTTGACAGAAAATATTGTAGTTGGGATGGAAATCTCCAAATTTTTGGTGGCCTTCCTAAGCCAGGATTCAGACACGGCAAGGACATCAGGGTTGGCGGAGTGTGCTAAAGCAGTGAGTAAAGCAAACTTAGAGAGTAGGCTTCTGATGTTAACATACATGAAACCAAGGCTTTTTCGGTTACAGAAGTCAACAAATGAAAGTGCCCGGGGAAACGCAGGGCCTGGGTTAATCTCCACATCCCCGCATGTGTGGGAGAAGGGACAAAGGAGGTATCTGAGGCATGTTGAGTGGGACTTGGGGCTCCGCATTAAACTAAAACAATGAAAGTATCCTAAACAACAAAATACAAGGCATATTGACATTTGAGAGAGACATAAAGCGAGGCGTAAAGCAATCACAGGTGTTGATTGGGAGAGCTAGCCAAGACAACAACGGGTAAGACAACAACAGCTAACCTTGCTTCCTTGTACAGCCCAACCAACAGTACACAGCAGCTAGCAGCAAAATAATAGCATTAAATAATAACAATAGTGTTGAATAATAATAAGAGCATTAAATAATAATAATAGTATTGAATAAAATCTCTTTCTCTTTCTCTTTCTCTTTCTCTTTCTCTCACACACACACACACACACACACACACACACACACACACACACACACACACACACACACACACACACACACACACACAGCACAAATCTCAATATTTCTCTCACCCACACAAACACCCTGATCTGCTCTGCCTTGGAGAAGATGACCTGATTTAAGTGGTGCCCTCAACTGTTTTCCAACCTGGTTATGTGTGTTTTCTTTAACCCAATTTAGCCTAACAGTGTAAGGCACGGAGGAGGCTAATGAGTTAGCCCGAGCTCCGGGCAACACACACGCAGGCAATGCAAGCATGGAGCACAATAATTCAAACCGTACATGCAGTGGCACAGACATACAATGACGCTTTTATTCTCATTCAGATTCATGAAATCTATATTTTATTTCTTATCCAAATCAATGTGCATACAAGCAGACAGATTGTATGCTGTTGTGATACGATGAGAAATTCAGATCCATAACATAAAATGTTTGGGCGTATTTCTTTCTTTCTTTTGCATCCAAATCAATTCACAGGCAGATTGTATTCTGTGTTCTGTCTCTGTGAGGTGCTGATCCATACCTTTGCATTCAACTTTAAATTGAAGTGATATACTAATACCTCTCTTTTCATCCCACCAACTATAAATTGTGTTACTGCGGCTTCTATCTCCCAAATTGTGGTTATTGATTGTGATGAAACCCATTGCCAACATCGCATCCATTCAGTAGCAGACCAGGGTTCAAATACTATTTGAAAGCATTTCAAATACTTTATCTGTGCTTGATTAAGCTTGCAGGCTGGGGCAAACGCTCAAAGTATTTGAAAGATTTTGAGTAGAATCTGAAACCAGGTTTGTTCAGCAGCAGGTCATTCACCCCAGTTACTGAGGACATGCTGGAACTTCTTAATCTTGAATTTTCCATCTTCCACCCTGGTGAGAGAAGAATCTCTCTCTCTCTCTCTCTCTCTCTCTCTCTCTCTCACTCTCTCGCTCTCTCGCTCTCTCACTTTCAATTCAAGGATTTTATTGGCATGGAAAACACGTTAACATTGCCACAGCAAGTGAACAACATAATAAGCAAAAGTGAAATAAACAATAAAACATACAGTAAACAGTAAACATTACACTCGCAAAAGTTCTCTCTCTCTCAGTTTCTTTATCTATCTCTCTCTGACTCAAATATATTTCTCACTCTCTAGCCCACTCTCTTTTTCTCTCTCTCAAATATCTTTCTCTCTTTCTAGCTCACTCTCTGTGTATCTCTTTCTCGCTCTCTCCCTCCATTTCTCTCTCTAACTTCCCATCTCTTTCACAATTCCCACATCTCTCTCTCGCTCTCTCTCTCTCTCTCATGGACCCTGCGCATTATAACACAACGTCAACACAATTCGATGTTAATATCACACCATACCCTATTTACATTTCAGTTATAACCTTTTCACTTCAAATGGGCGGCAGGTAACCTAGCGGTTAACAGCGTTGACCAGTAACCAAAAGATTGCTGGTTCGAATCCCTGAGCTGACTAGGTGGAAAATATGTCGATGTGCCCTTGAGCAAGGCACTCAACCCTAACCCTAATCGCTCTGGATAAGAACGTATGTAAATGTTGCATATTTAGTTTCATTTCTCAACCACCAGCCAGTCCATTGGGTGTTGGATTTTGTTTATTCCCTGTGTGTGCATATGAAACAACAACACAGTTAGGCAGCTGTTTGCATATTCAGCAAAGACACACACACACACACACACACAGACACTTTAGGGACTCGGTGTGTCTGTTTGGTGGTAGAACAGCAGTCAGCCAGCTATAAATTAATTACTGTTCTCTGCTCTGATAGGTCCCCACCATGAGGAGACATTAGTGTGACGAGGCTTACCAGGGGGTTTAATTGTTGACTTTCTCCTGAAGAGAATTTCACTCATTGAGGTGGTCTCCACAATAATACTGCAAGGCAAGCACAGTCTACTCATACCAACATAATACTACACTGAGTGACCCCCCCCCCCCCCCCCCCCCCGCCCCCCCCCCCCCCCCCCCGCCCCCCCATTTTGCCCTCAGAACAGCCTCAATTCATCGGGGAATAGACTTGACAAGTTGTTGAAAGTTCTACAGGGATGCTGGCCCATGTTGACTCGAATGCTTCCCACAGTTGTGTCAAGTTGGCTAGATGGCCAAGTTCTTGACATACACGGGAAATTGTTGAGTGTGGAAAAACCCAGCAGCGTTGCAGTTCTTGACAAACTCAAACAGTTGCACCTGACACTCACATGCAGGAACCAATGCAATAAATAATTGTTTTTATGTTTCTTGTTTTATGAAGAATGTATGTGGAAGTAAAACCTCAATGAACCAACCAGTGGTTATTTACAATGATAATATACTAGTTGTTTTCTTCCTATACGTTTGAGTTGGAAGTTGTTTTCTTCCTATATGTTTGAGTTGGAAGTTGTTTGTTTTATTCATACTACTGTTTAAAAAAAAAGTTGTAATCCTATTTTAAACTGAGACTAAGTTTCAAGATGGGGGAATGTCATAGAGATTACAACATTATGTTAATCACATGACTCTTATATTAGAACATAATCCTATTTTAGTACTCACACTGTCTGTTTTTCTTAGAGGCAACACAATAGGATTGTTAGAACTTTCCTGTGTCTGTGTGAAGAGAGAGAAGCCTGAGATTTACCGCTGACAAGTAGATTTACGATGGCTTGGTGATAACCTGAAGACTGCATTGCATTCCAATCCATGATTAGTGTCTGTGTGCCTGTCTGTCGTTAACAGGGAGAAACAACCACCTGTTTATTTAAGGAAAGGATGTAGTATTCTAGGATACATTAGTATTTCTGTATAAACAAGCAGTAAATGAACTAGAGACAGATATTTGGCGCCATGTAAAACTCGATGTCTGTTGCATGAGAGCACAATGTACCTTTTGTATAATTTCAACGTTCTTCGTTCTGTTCTTCGTCACAAGGACAAAGACTATAAAGAGTTGTACCCGAATCCTGTTTTTTGGGCTTTAACTCTATACCATTGGGTGATTGTTAACGTGCCATTACTGCAGTAATTACTAATAAAGTTTGATTGTTTTGAAGAAATCTGAAAGTCTTTCCTTTGATTACAATAATTCCACGACACCAACGACCATACCCCGCTAAAAGGCACTTCAATATTTTGTCTTGCCCATTCCACTCTGAATGGCACACATACACTATCTATGTCTCAATTGTGTCAAGGCATAGAAATCCTTCCTTAACCTGTCTCCTCCCTTCAACTACACTGATTGAAGTGGATTTAACAAGTGACATCAATAAGGGATCATAGGTTTGACCTGGATTCACCTGGTCAGTCTGTGTCATGGATAGAGCAGATGTTGTTGACGTTTTGTGTATGTAATTTCACTCAGTCTATTTTAGAATAACACTGCAAGTCAAGCACAGTCAACTGGTGGACACTACACAACAACATACTACTTTGTGTGCATGAGGTACACTTATATATCAGTAATGTGAAAACATAACCTCACAGGTAGTGTAGCTAAGTGTTGAGGCGTGAAGAACAGGCAATAGCAAGTTGTAATGTAGCTGTATGTAGAATGCAAAGTAGCCAAGAAGGACATTAGGTTGGCAGCTCTCTGTACAACAGTGCGAGAGCGTGTTGAACGTGTTGTCTTGAACGTGTTGTCTTCACTTCCAGGGTATTCTAATTTCCATACATTTATTTTCTCCTTAAGCCCCTTATGATTATTAATTAGCCCAATTTATTCAGTAGTAATGAACAGTTTATAATTCTCGTCCCTATCTGTAATTTTATTCAGCTTCCCAGTGCCTATTCTAAGATGTACAGGGTTATTCATCGCTTGAAGGCGCTGCGATACAGATTTGCATTAGCACATGCACACACACACACACACACACACACACACACAAAACCACATGTACCACATGCACGCACACCCACACACACAAAACCACATGTACCACATGCACGCACACCCCACACATACACACATACACACACCCACATGCATGCAGGCGCACACGCACATGCAAACATAAAATAATGAAATATCCTCAATTTCTCCAAAACAATATCCTTCGAGAGCTGAAAAGAAACGATGTCTACAGAGTAATGATAACCAGTGCCAAGAACAGGCCAGGGATATATGGATTTCAGAAGGGACACATAAGTAAGCAAGGTAATGTCAATGTAAATGTGTAACGATCATGAGAGTGGGAACTTCTGTGCAGGTAAGACACAATAAATTAGACCTTGATCTAAACAAACTGTCCTTTATTTTCACATTTAAAGTACTTTCAGACCTTGTATATACACATGTGTGTGTGTGTGTGTGTGTGTGCGCGTGTGTGTGTGTGTGTGTGTGTGTGTGTGTGTGTGTGTGTGTGTGTGTGTGTGTGTGTGTGTGTGTGTGTGTGTGTGTGTGTGTGTGTGTGTGTGTGTGTGTGTGTGTGTGTGTGTGTGTGTTTCATCAAAAGTAGCCTCATTCCAACTCACAGAGAAGCTGCTTTAATCTCTGTCCTTGAGAGTAATCTTGCCGGTGTGCAAAATGGCTCACTTTATCAACTGGAAGGCAGCCTGTCGCCTCAGCCTGCCTGCAGGAGTCTGGGAAAAGCAGCAGCAGTGATGCCTTTCTCACGACAACTCAGCTCCCAACCAGCCTCTGTAAGATCACCTAGTTCACAGCCACTATCTCTGTCTGTACCAGGGTAAATAACAAAGAAGGGGAGCAAAAAAGTGATAAGAAAGCATGCCTAGAATTGTACTATATTTTACTATGTTACTATAATGCTAGCACCACCTAATACTAGCTACTACTTCTACTACCATTACTACTGCCATCACATCAACACCTATTGGCTCCTTCTTCCCCTGGCATATGGGGATGACACAGGAAGTCAGTGGATTGATTACAGACTTATTGCCCATCAGAGAGACATTCATGTGCCAAGCCCCGTCTCCTATTTTCTGCCCATGTCAAGTCCCTATCTCTGTTTCTGATTCTATTCTCTCCCTATGTCAAGGCCCATCTCTGTTTCTGATTCTATTCTCTCCCCATGTCAAGGCCCATCTCTGTTTCTGATTCTATTCTCTCCCCATGTCAAGGCCCATCTCTGTTTCTGATTCTATTCTCTCCCTATGTCAAGGCCCATCTCTGTTTCTGATTCTACTCTCTCCCCATGTCAAGGCCCATCTCTGTTTCTGATTCTATTCTCTCCCCATGTCAAGGCCCATCTCTGTTTCTGATTCTATTCTCTCCCCATGTCAAGGCCCATCTCTGTTTCTGATTCTACTCTCTCCCCATGTCAAGGCCCATCTCTGTTTCTGATTCTATTCTCTCCCCATGTCAAGGCCCATCTCTGTTTCTGATTCTATTCTCTCCCTATGTCAAGGCCCATCTCTGTTTCTGATTCTATTCTCTCCCTATGTCAAGGCCCATCTCTGTTTCTGATTCTATTCTCTCCCCATGTCAAGGCCCATCTCTGTTTCTGATTCTATTCTCTCCCCATGTCAAGGCCCATCTCTGTTTCTGATTCTATTCTCTCCCCATGTCAAGGCCCATCTCTGTTTCTGATTCTATTCTCTCCCCATGTCAAGGCCCATCTCTGTTTCTGATTCTATTCTCTCCCTATGTCAAGGCCCATCTCTGTTTCTGATTCTACTCTCTCCCCATGTCAAGGCCCATCTCTGTTTCTGATTCTATTCTCTCCCTATGTCAAGGCCCATCTCTGTTTCTGATTCTATTCTCTCCCTATGTCAAGGCCCATCTCTGTTTCTGATTCTATTCTCTCCCTATGTCAAGGCCCATCTCTGTTTCTGATTCTATTCTCTCCCTATGTCAAGGCCCATCTCTGTTTCTGATTCTATTCTCTCCCTATGTCAAGGCCCATCTCTGTTTCTGATTCTACTCTCTCCCCATGTCAAGGCCCATCTCTGTTTCTGATTCTACTCTCTCCCTATGTCAAGGCCCATCTCTGTTTCTGATTCTATTCTCTCCCTATGTCAAGGCCCATCTCTGTTTCTGATTCTATTCTCTCCCCATGTCAAGGCCCATCTCTGTTTCTGATTCTATTCTCTCCCTATGTCAAGGCCCATCTCTGTTTCTGATTCTATTCTCTCCCCATGTCAAGGCCCATCTCTGTTTCTGATTCTATTCTCTCCCTATGTCAAGGCCCATCTCTGTTTCTGATTCTACTCTCTCCCCATGTCAAGGCCCATCTCTGTTTCTGATTCTATTCTCTCCCTATGTCAAGGCCCATCTCTGTTTCTGATTCTATTCTCTCCCCATGTCAAGGCCCATCTCTGTTTCTGATTCTATTCTCTCCCTATGTCAAGGCCCATCTCTGTTTCTGATTCTACTCTCTCCCCATGTCAAGGCCCATCTCTGTTTCTGATTCTACTCTCTCCCTATGTCAAGGCCCATCTCTGTTTCTGATTCTATTCTCTCCCTATGTCAAGGCCCATCTCTGTTTCTGATTCTATTCTCTCCCCATGTCAAGGCCCATCTCTGTTTCTGATTCTATTCTCTCCCTATGTCAAGGCCCATCTCTGTTTCTGATTCTACTCTCTCCCTATGTCAAGGCCCATCTCTGTTTCTGATTCTATTCTCTCCCTATGTCAAGGCCCATCTCTGTTTCTGATTCTATTCTCTCCCCATGTCAAGGCCCATCTCTGTTTCTGATTCTATTCTCTCCCCATGTCAAGGCCCATCTCTGTTTCTGATTCTATTCTCTCCCTATGTCAAGGCCCATCTCTGTTTCTGATTCTACTCTCTCCCCATGTCAAGGCCCATCTCTGTTTCTGATTCTATTCTCTCCCTATGTCAAGGCCCATCTCTGTTTCTGATTCTATTCTCTCCCTATGTCAAGGCCCATCTCTGTTTCTGATTCTATTCTCTCCCTATGTCAAGGCCCATCTCTGTTTCTGATTCTACTCTCTCCCTATGTCAAGGCCCATCTCTGTTTCTGATTCTACTCTCTCCCCATGTCAAGGCCCATCTCTGTTTCTGATTCTATTCTCTCCCCATGTCAAGGCCCATCTCTGTTTCTGATTCTATTCTCTCCCTATGTCAAGTCCCTATCTCTGTTTCTGATTCTATTCTCTCCCTATGTCAAGGCCCATCTCTGTTTCTGATTCTATTCTCTCCCTATGTCAAGGCCCATCTCTGTTTCTGATTCTACTCTCTCCCTATGTCAAGGCCCATCTCTGTTTCTGATTCTACTCTCTCCCCATGTCAAGGCCCATCTCTGTTTCTGATTCTATTCTCTCCCCATGTCAAGGCCCATCTCTGTTTCTGATTCTATTCTCTCCCTATGTCAAGGCCCATCTCTGTTTCTGATTCTACTCTCTCCCTATGTCAAGGCCCATCTCTGTTTCTGATTCTATTCTCTCCCCATGTCAAGGCCCATCTCTGTTTCTGATTCTATTCTCTCCCTATGTCAAGGCCCATCTCTGTTTCTGATTCTATTCTCTCCCTATGTCAAGGCCCATCTCTGTTTCTGATTATATTCTCTCCCTATGTCAAGGCCCATCTCTGTTTCTGATTCTATTCTCTCCCCATGTCAAGGCCCATCTCTGTTTCTGATTCTATTCTCTCCCCATGTCAAGGCCCATCTCTGTTTCTGATTCTACTCTCTCCCCATGTCAAGGCCCATCTCTGTTTCTGATTCTATTCTCTCCCTATGTCAAGGCCCATCTCTGTTTCTGATTCTACTCTCTCCCTATGTCAAGGCCCATCTCTGTTTCTGATTCTATTCTCTCCCTATGTCAAGGCCCATCTCTGTTTCTGATTCTATTCTCTCCCTATGTCAAGGCCCATCTCTGTTTCTGATTCTATTCTCTCCCTATGTCAAGGCCCATCTCTGTTTCTGATTCTGATTATATTCTCTCCTCATCTCTCTGACTCTCACCTGCCCTCCACAACTCTCTGTTTCTATTCTCCCTCTTTTCTCTCCCATGCCATAGTCCAACCCAAAGTCTTCCATAAAGTAGTCCTCTTCTCCAGTCTGACTGATCTATCTTCCTTTAATACTTCCTAAAGCTATCTTTGCAGAGCGCAGGGCAACATAACTTAGTGAAGCAGACAGACACACATACACACAAACACACACAGGGCAACATAACTTATTGAAGCAGCCAGCCAGGCAGCCAGGAGAGGCAACTTGTTTTATAGGGTGTCTGCTTGGCGAGCTAATAGAAAACAACAAGGAGAAGGAAAATAGGGGAGATCAAATACTTGCTCTCTAGCTCTCTATGTCTCCACTTTCTCTTCCCACAGCATCATGTGATCACCCACTGTGATGCCATACATAACATAGTAGATAAATATGCTACGGCCATATCCGCTTAATCTTTTCAGTGTATTTTGTTGTATTAATTATTCTATATGGCAGTGTTTCCCAACTCCGGTCCTCGAGTAACCCCAACAGTACATATTTTCGTTGTGGCCTCGGACAAGCACACCTGATTGTACTTGTCAACTAATCAAAAAGCCCTTGACAAGTTGAATCAGATATTTTTGTCCGGGGCTACAACGAAAATGTTTGCTGTTGGGGGTCGTGGAGGACTGGAGTTGGGAAACACTGCCATATGGCGAGATGCTTGAGACTAAATAACCTTTAAGGTTTATGAATATACCCATATGCCTTTTCCACATTTTGTTACGTTAGACTTATTCTAAAATTTATTAAATAGTTTTTTCCCCTCATCAATCTACACACAATATCCCATAATGACAAAGAAAAAACGGGTTTTTAGAATTTTTTGCAAATGTATTAAAATAAAAAGCTGAAATATCACATTTACATAAGTATTCAGACCCTTTACTCAGTAATTTGTTGAAGCACCTTTGTCAGTAATTACAGCCTCGAGTCTTCTTGGGTATAATGCTACAAGCTTGGCACACCTGTACTTGGGGAGTTTCTCCTATTCTTCTCTGCAGATCCTCTCAAGCTCTGTCAGGTAGGATTGGAAGCGTCGCTGCACAGCTATTTTCAGGTCTCTCTAGAGATGTTCACTCGGGTTCAAATCTGGGCTCTGGCTGGGCCACTCAAGGACATTCAGAGACATGTTCCGAAGCCACTCCTGCATTGTCTTGGCTGTGTGCTTAGGGTCATGTCCTTCTGGAAGGTTCTCCCATCTCCACAGAGGAACTCGGGAGCTCTGTCAGAGTGACCATTTGCTTCTTGATCACCTCCCTGAACAAGGCCCTTTGCCCCAGATTGCTCAGTTTGGCAGGGCAGCCAGCTCTAGGAAAAGCCTTGGTAGTTCCAAATAGCTCCCAGATCTGTGCCTAGCACATTTCTGTCTCTGATCTCTATGGACAATTCCTTCGACCTTATAGCTTTGGTTTTTGCTCTGACATGCACTGACAACTGTGGGACCTTATATAGACAGGTGTGTGCTTTTCCAAATCATGTCCAATCAATTGAATTTTCCACAGGTGGACTCCATTCAAGTTGTAGATTATGGGGTATTGTCATTATGGGGTATTGTGTGTAGATGAATTTGGAAAAACATGTATTTAATCCATTTTAGAATAAGACTGTAACGTAGCAAAATGTGGAAAAAGTCAAGGGGTCTGAATCCTTTCGAATGCAATGCATGAAGTGTTTTAATGCAGCACATGGATGGATGCTGTAGCCTACCATGCTTTCACAGATGTATGATGATGTAGATAGCTCTACATCTCTTTACTATTACACTACTGTATATTGTGATAAAGTGCAATCTCCCTCAAGGGGCCATTGGGCATTACTCAGTAAATAGTTCCTTCTCCTGAGATTGTGCAGATATATAGAGGTCATATATGGTTTTTGTCACCCCAAAGATGAATACTGTTTAATATTGCAGGGCAGGGCAGGGCAGGGCAGGGCAGGGCGAGAGAGAGAGAGAGAGAGAGAGAGAGAGAGAGAGAGAGAGAGAGAGAGAGAGAGAGAGAGAGAGAGAGAGAGAGAGAGAGAGAGAACAAACATCCTAAACCTTTGCCTCTATAAATCTTAACCATGGATTTCTATAAAAACATCCAGAGACTGGGAGACAAGGCGTAATGTAGGAACAGCTCATGCTTCACTTTAGTTTGTTTCTGGGATTAAACAAACAAAAGTAACTCTGCTAAAGTCATTTGTGTGGGTGTCAATAAGAACACATAATGCAACACAAGCAGATTGCATTACTTCTGAGTCATTGGTCTATATTGAACACCATTGTTTCCACGCTCCATAAAATAGTGTTATGCTCATTTCATCAATATGTATGTCCAAAGCGGTAATTAATCATATGCAGTATGCTTTAGTATTGTACTCGTTCAAATTAATTCACAATATTACTATATAACTCACTCTGTGGTCACCATGAGACAAAGATTATACAGTACATTGCTGTAATTTTTACAGTAAATGTTTGTCAAAGTATTCTGTATGAATGTGAATATTAATACTTATGTTTAACTTGGTCTCTGTAGAATACGTTGAAATAGTGACATCGAACCATGTTATTCATACAGTATGTCAACTAAACGGACATATTAGTTGCATGTAATTCATGATGACATGACATGATTACTTATATGTCACTGTGTGGTATTTTAGCACTTTATTAACATTGAAGAGCATGGATGTATTTTAATACTATGGTTCTCTACTCACGTCATCTTAAGGTTAACCCTGTCTCAGGCCATGTCTTTTAATTCTGATGTGAAAGGAAAGGTGTGTGCCATGATATAGCACATTTTAAATGTGTCTGACTGAATAGTAAATTAACCACATCCATCTAGGTGACACTGAATTGCCGTATTAAACTTCCAGTACCACATCCCTCCCTCCCAGCTTCATCAAAATGACCTTAGTTCTGAAGTTTCTGTCTAAAACCTCACTTTGTTCAGGTTATGCCTACCAGTTTATTACCACTAACGACACCAACACTGAGTACAAAACCTTGTTGTGGCAGTTATTTTTGGGAGATGTTATCACCTTTCGTTTTTTGTAATGCCAAGGATGTACAATGACGATACTCAAATATGCCTGTTGAACAGCCATCAGTAGCCGGCTACCTGCCCGGTACTCAGCCCTGCACCTTGAGACTAATGCCCCATGTATATAGAGTCATTGAACACTGCTCACCTCATATTCTGTCTATATACTGTTGTTACTAACTGTGCATGTATATACTATATTCTCGACATAGCTCATCCTAATATACCTACTACTGTACATGCCATTTTCATTTCCAAATGATATACTGTCTATGCACACCACATATTTATATTCTAGATTCTCACACATGCTCACTCTAATATATCTATCTACTTTGGATTGCTATTTCTTGTTTAGATTATTTGTGTATTGTCTTTGCGAGACACTCTACTGCACTGTTGGAGCATTCCTTTGAAACCTTTGGTATTTCTGGTATACTTACATACTACTTACTACAAAAATCCTTTGGTATTTCTGGTATACTTACATACCACTTACTACAAAAAGCCTTTGGTATTTCTGGTATACTTACATACCACTTACTACAAAAAGCCTTTGGTATTTCTGGTATACTTACATACCACTTACTACAAAAAGTATGTACACTTTAGCCGTAAGGTGAAAATATGTGACTTGATTGAAGGTGTAGGTGGATACCTAATGCATGATATATAGCCTGGTGGAATATGTTACTATGTTACAAATAGCAGTTTCAAAATGATTACCCTTTAATTGTTATATGTGTCTGTAACTAATCTTAAAATACTATATCACATTTGTGACAGACTGGCTCGATTCAGTCTTATGTAGCAAAATGTGAAAGTGTATTTTAAATTGGATAAAAGTAGAGACTCAGATCTACAAAATTATATATCATACAGTACAGTTGAGGAACAATGGGAAAGTTATTCTGCTTTGAAAGTTGATACATTTGTATCCTCCCTTTTGAGAAAATGGCCCTTGAATGTTTTGGTACACCTACTGGAGAACTCTTCTTTGTTCAGCATTGTTCACACCCTCTGAAGCCTTAGCCCCACCCATCTCTTTAAGGATTCACATTTGAGGCCATGTACTAAACAACCAAAGATTATACAATGGGTGTGTTTGTAAAAATTAAAGTGCTCAGAGTGCACTTTGGCCGTTCGTAAACCCAGAGCGTTGTCAGATTGTCTGTTCGTAAATTCAGAGGTTTTGCTCTTGGCACGTTCGGAGTGCACACTGGACGCTCTGGCCGAGGAGTACGGTTGATCTGAGCGTTCTGACCTAACAACAGCAGTCAAGCACCCAAGCTAACTGGCTAACGTTGGCTAGCTTGCTTGCTACTTTCAGACACAAATGAGAGAACAGCTCACTCTGACCATTTTACTCGCCCTATGTCACGTTCTGACCTCTATTTCCTTTGTTTTGCATTTATTTAGTATGGTCAGGGCGTGAGTTGGGTGGGCAGTCTATGTTTGTTTTTCTATGTTTTGGGGCAGTTCTATGTTTTCGGCCTAGTATGGTTCTCAATCAGAGGCAGGTGTCATTAGTTGTCTCTGATTGAGAATCATACTTAGGTAGCCTGGGTTTCACTGTTTGTTTGTGGGTGATTGTTCCTGTCTTTGTGTAGTGTTCACCAGATAGGCTGTATTAGGTTTCACGTTCCGTTTGTTGTTTTCGTATTCCTTTAGTTATTTCATGTATCGTCATTTATTTCATTAAAATACGATGAACAACCACCACGCTGCGCTTTGGTCCGCCTCTACTTCACAAGAAGAGAATCGTTACAGAATCACCCACCACAACAGGACCAAGCGGTGTGGTAATGGGCAACGGAAAAAGCAGCAGCAGGAGCAGCGCGAGGAGGTATGGACATGGGAGGACGAATTAGACGGAAGAGGACCCTGGGCTCAGCCAGGAGAATATCGCCGTCCCAAAGAAGAACTGGAGGCGGCGAAAGCGGAGAGGCGCTGGTATGAGGAGGCAGCGCGGCGTCGTGGATGGAAGCCCGGGAGTCAGCCCCAAAAATTTCTTGGGGGGGGGCTAACAGGGAGTATGGCTACGCCAGGTAGGAGACCTGAGCCAACTTCCTGTGGTTACCGGGGGGCTAGAGAGACCGGGCAGGCACCGTGTTATGCTGTGGAGCGCACGGTGTCCCCAGTGCGGGTGCACAGCCCGGTGCGGTACATTCCAGCTCCGCGTATCGGCCGGGCTAGAGTGGGCATCGAGCCAAGTGCCATGAAGCCGGCTCTACGCATCTGGTCTCCAGTGCGTCTCCTTGGGCCGGCTTACATGGCACCAGCCTTGCGCACGGTGTCCCCGGTTCGCCTGCATAGCCCAGTGCGGGCTATTCCACCTCGCCGCACTGGCAGGGCGACCGGGACCATTCAACCGGGTAAGGTTGGGCAGGCTCGGTGCTCAAGAGCTCCAGTGCGCCTGCACGGCCCGGTCTATCTGTCACCACCTCCACACCCCAGCCCTCCGGTGGCAGCTCCCCGTACCAGGCTGTCTCTCCGGCCCATCCGTCCAGAGCCTTCCTCCTCTCCAGCGCTGCCGGAGTCTCCCGCCTCTCCGGCGCTACCAGAGCCTTCCTCTCCAGCGCTGCCGGAGTCTCCCGTCTGTCCGGCGCCTCTGCCGGAGCCTCCCGCCTGTCCGGCGCCTCTGCCGGGGCTTCCCGTCTGCCCAGCGCCAGCGCCGCCCGTCTGCCCAGCGCCGCCAGTGCCGCCCGTCTGCCCAGCACCGCCAGTGCCGCCCGTCTGCCCAACGCCGCCAGCGCCGCCCGTCTGCCCAGCGCCGCCAGTGCCGCCCGTCTGCCCAGCGCCGCCAGTGCCGCCCGTCTGCCCAGCGCCGCCAGTGCCGCCCGTCTGCCCAGCGCCGCCAGTGCCGCCCGTCTGCCAGGAGCCGCCAATGCCGCCCATCAGCCAGGAGCCGCCAGTGCCGCCCGTCAGCCAGGGGCCGCCAGTGCCGCCCGTCAGCCAGGGGCCGCCAGTGCCGCCCGTCAGCCAGGGGCCGCCAGTGCCGCCAGTCAACCAGGGGCCGCCAGTGCCGCCAGTCAACCAGGGGCCGCCAGTGCCGCCAGTCAGCCAGGGGCCGCCAGTCAGCCAGGGGCCGCCAGTGCCGCCCGTCAGCCAGGGGCCGCCAGTGCCGCCCGTCAGCCAGGGGCCGCCAGTGCCGCCAGTCAGCCAGGGGCCGCCAGTGCCGCCAGTCAACCAGGGGCCGCCAGTGCCGCCAGTCAGCCAGGGGCCGCCAGTCAGCCAGGGGCCGCCAGTGCCGCCAGTCAGCCAGGGGCCGCTAGAGCCCCTCCGCCCGGAGCAGCTGCCCCTCTGTCCCGAGCAGCTGCCCCTCTGTCCCGAGCTGCTGCCGCCCCTCTGTCCCGAGCTGCTGCCGCCCCTCTGTCCCGAGCTGCTGCCGCCCCTCTGTCCCGAGCAGCTGCCGCCCCTCTGGCCCGAGCAGCTGCTTCACCTCTGTCCCGAGCTGCCCCTCTGTCCCAAGCAGCCCCTCTGTCCAGTGGGGTCATTGAGAGGGGTGGGCATGGTGAGTAAGCCACGGAGGCGGACAATAAGGCGGACTAAGACAATGGCGAAGTGGGGTCCGCGTCCCGCGCCAGAGCCGCCACCGCGGACAGACGCCCACCCAGACCCTCCCCTATAGGTCAAGGTTTTGCGGCCGGAGTCCGCACCTTTGGGGGGGGGTACTGTCACGTTCTGACCTCTATTTCCTTTGTTTTGCATTTATTTAGTATGGTCAGGGCGTGAGTTGGGTGGGCAGTCTATGTTTGTTTTTCTATGTTTTGGGGCAGTTCTATGTTTTCGGCCTAGTATGGTTCTCAATCAGAGGCAGGTGTCATTAGTTGTCTCTGATTGAGAATCATACTTAGGTAGCCTGGGTTTCACTGTTTGTTTGTGGGTGATTGTTCCTGTCTTTGTGTAGTGTTCACCAGATAGGCTGTATTAGGTTTCACGTTCCGTTTGTTGTTTTCGTATTCCTTTAGTTATTTCATGTATCGTCATTTATTTCATTAAAATACGATGAACAACCACCACGCTGCGCTTTGGTCCGCCTCTACTTCACAAGAAGAGAATCGTTACACCCTAGCAGAGATGGTTAGACTGTTTTTATGATATCCAGAGCATTGGTGATTGCAACTGTGCTGCTGGCAAAATGTTAATTACGCTTTTTTGCGGTTATTCTGCACGGTTATTCTGCACTCTGGCACACTCAGACGAGAGCGCTCTGGCATCATAAACATTCTATTGAAATAGTTACTTGCATAGTGAAGTCTTTGTAGCTAGCTAGCTAGCTAAATAATGAACCATAATACCAACTCATAACGTTACTACCCTGCATGAATCTGCAGGTAGCTAACCAACCAGTTTCAATGTTAGCTAACTACACACATAAATAGCAATGCAAATGGCTCCGAGATATGAACATTTGAAGCGTGTATTATCTGAAAACGTAGCTAGATAGACTCTCTTAACCGTATACATGGATGGACACTTCTCCCTCTCTGTCACAGATGCCATAGTTGACCTTGGTTTGAAGATGTAATCCAGAGACAGGTGTTTTATACAACAGCCAGTGTGTTCTCTTTTCAACTCCATCTGCATATTTGCAATCAAATGCTCCTTAGCTCTCATACTCTAATTCCACCTATTTCAAAACTCGGTCCTCCAGAAAGTGGAGAGCCACACTTACACAGTTCTACAACGTGAAATCTTTCAAAAAGGCTGCACTAAAAAGGATTCCCTACACATACCAACTAGGCTCGTAATTTAACAATTGTATTTGTATTTACAGATGGCATACAGGATTGTTATTAGGTTAAAGCACATGAACATTCATATGTTCCAGAATAAAATGTAGATTTTTTTTCAAGTTTAAGTTCAAATGGCACTCCTGTGAAGTAGGCCTAGTTTCCTGAAACGAGTCACATTTGCCTCCAACATTTTCATCTGGCAGTTAACGAGCTATAAAACTTATTTTGTTTGTTTGTTTAAAGTTATGAAGTATTCAAATCTGCTCTTAGAACCTGTTGCCTTGTAAAATGTGATTAAAGGTAAGGGAAATCATACCAAAGCATTTTATGAATGTTGAAAGAATTCCAGTTGAATAATTAGTTCAGATTGTATCCCTGGCCTGAAAGTTGTTTCTTAGCTATGTATCTGGGTCTAGTTAAAGGACACGCTTGACAAGAACACAGGGACTGACTAAAGTTAATTGTGAATCTAATTATTAGTCTCTTTCTCTTTCTCTATGCATTTTTTTCTAATTAAAAATCCTCTATTTAACAAACACCATTGCAATCAAGCGCAACTAACAAATTAAGAGAAGAGCTCTCTACTCGACACTCCAAAAAGCACAGCGTAGTGTTGTTTTACCACCAGAAATAGTCAGTGACTGTGTCCCAAATGGCACCCTACAGATGTAGGATCTTCATTTGATCTTCATTTTGTTGCTGAGAATTTTCCTGCCCGGCAGGAAACGCAAACTTGTAATGTATTTGAGGTCTAAATAGGCAAAAATGTCAGACTTAATTTTCCATTATGAAATATGTATCCCCCTACAAAAATGTTAATTATAGTCCACATAATAATTCACATGTCCTGTTGCTGTAGGATTATTTTCCAGCTGTAGCAAACTGGTTCAAATTAAGATCCTACATTTGCAGTGACGATAAGGACATACAGCCAGGGAGGCTTACATCTTTTGATTACTTTCAGATAAAAATCATTAAAGCATCAAAGGAGTTAAATGTATTGACAAATTGTGTCAGAATTCGAAGAATCAAAGACAGACAGACATCAGTAAGAGATCTTAGAATTCATCTTACCTTGGATTTAGTGCAAACAGAGCTGGGCTATACTCAGCCTTGTCTCAGGATGGTAAGTTGGTGGTTGAAGATATCCCTCTAGTGGTGTGGGGGCTGTGCTTTGGCAAAGTGGGTGGGGTTATATCCTTCCTGTTTGGCCCTGTCCGGGGGTGTCCTCGGATGGGGCCACAGTGTCTCCTGACCCCTCCTGTCACAGCCTCCAGTATTTATGCTGCAGTAGTTTATGTGTCGGGGGGCTAGGGTCAGTTTGTTATATCTGGAGTACTTCTCCTGTCCTATTCGGTGTCCTGTGTGAATCTAAGTGTGCGTTCTCTAATTCTCTCCTTCTCTCTTTCTCTCTCTCGGAGGACCTGAGCCCTAGGACCATGCCCCAGGACTACCTGACATGATGACTCCTTGTTGTCCCCAGTCCACCTGGCTGTGCTGCTGCTCCAGTTTCAACTGTTCTGCCGTATTATTATTCGACCAAGCTGGTCATTTATGAACATTTGAACATCTTGGCCATGTTCTGTTATAATCTCCACCCGGCACAGCCAGAAGAGGACTGGCCATCCCACATATGCTCTCTCTAATTCTCTCTTTCTTTCTCTCTCTCAGAGGACCTGAGCCCTAGGACCATGCCCCAGGAATACCTGACATGATGACTCCTTGCTGTCCCCAGTCCACCTGACTGTGCTGCTGCTCCAGTTTCAACTGTTCTGCCTTATTATTATTCGACCATGCTGGTCATTTATGAACATTTGAACATCTTGGCCATGTTCTGTTATAATTTCCACCCGGCACAGCCAGAAGAGGACTGGCCACCCCACATAGCCTGGTTCCTCTCTAGGTTTCTTCCTAGGTTTTGGCCTTTCTAGGGAGTTTTTCCTAGCCACCGTGCTTCTACACCTGCATTGCTTGCTGTTTGGGGTTTTAGGCTGGGTTTCTGTACAGCACTTTGAGATATCAGCTGATGTACGAAGGGCTATATAAATACATTTGATTTGATTTGAGAGCAATTTATGATCGGTCATTTAATTTGTCTCACCTTCATTATATTTTAATTATTATCTATTGCCATGATGTAAATGAACCCTTTTACATCATGTGGGTCTATGCCATCCATTGCTACCCCCACCCGAACACAAACCTGTCTAACAAACATTTGCCTTTGTTAGTTGGCTTGCTTCTCTTTGGTGAAGTGTATTATCATTACCTTTGTGCCTGTAACGAGCAACATGTGGAGGCAGTCGACCCAGCACTAAACTGAACAGTAAACTAAACACGCAGACTTGCTGCTCCATCTTCTCAGATTCGGTTGTCTTTCTAGTCTCTCATTATCAGAATGATGTGGTGTCCCATCCAGATGCTCCAACAACACTATAATTAGTCTGCCGTGTTACTTTACAACAGGTCCCAGTTTTCTTTTAACTGTGCTTTATGGTGCATTATGGTTGCACAGTTTACTTTTCCTAAATTCCCAGGTTTTCCAGAAATCCTGTTTAGTGTATTCCGGATTTCTTGCTTATTCCCTAATGATTCAGGAAATCATCCAACAGGATTTCTGGAAAACCTCTTGAACACAAACCTCACTAACCAACATTTGTCTTTGTATCTGTATTGTAATAACATGAAGTCGGCACAGCATAATAAACAGTAAACCAAAAAAAAGCACCCTGACATATGTCTCGCCTCTCCATCTCAACTGCTGTTGTCTTTTCATTCGCTCATTATCAGACGGATGTGAGATGCCATCCAGATGCTTGTCCTCTTCATTGGCTCCGCTGGAAGCCTGCTAACCCCACTCCAACATCACTATAATTAGTCTGCTGTGTAATGCCAGATCACTCTGGGGATGATGCTGACTTTCAATCACAGACAGGAAAACCTGCAGACAGTCCCAGTGTGCAAGATGTGTTTTCTGGCCTGGTTAGTGTTTTTTGTCTTTTTTGTCTGTATTTTCTTCCTTTCCTATTTTTTCATAGTGACATTTAACCATTAACGTTTATATCAGCAAAAGCCGAAATATTAGCAGTCAGTAAAGGCGACATGTTAGTTATGTGTCACTTAGGGCTAGACTCAGTCAGTATCAAGGAATGTCCACGTTATAGCAAAATTGAAAATGACAGCAAATTTCCGATTGAGCCAACATATGTAGAGTTTACCGTTTACCGTGTCTTCGCGAACACGGTAACAAGGCCTCTTAATTTCAATCACGCTATAGATCGGCTCTTCCAGAAAACGTTTTTCATCTAGGTCTTAAGGTTAAGGTTACGGACAGGTTATAGCTAGTGAGATAGGAATAGTGTTAAGATGTGTCTAATGAGACGGTATCTTTGTAACACAGGAAATAATGGCATAAATAAAAAGTTGCCTCACAACATTTTTCTTCAGTACTAATAGGGGGCAGCAATCTAAATTAGAATGCTAAATATTTCTCCACCCACCTTTGCTGCTTCAACCATATCCACCATATCCACGGTTTTTATATTTGTCAAAATAGCCAGGAGGTCTTTGTGAAATCTTTGTTTGTTTTTGCAAACATTAACAGATTTGTCTAAATCTGTCAACTGCAATTCAGTGTTGTCCCTTCTCCTCCTTGTTCCTGAGTTATGTCAACACTGCGTTGCGAGTACACAGTCAAAAGTTCAGAGGATATGTTCACAATAAATGTATAATACTGCAGTCTGTGCACATCACAACACCTCCTACACAATATAAATAACACAGTCTGAAAAGTTTTCTGTATAAGGGAATTACTCTCTTTGCAATATGAAAAATCCCATTCCAACCCCATTATATGAATGTCTTGATTGATATTTCTGTCTTTCTGTTATCAGTTCTGGCTTTCAAAAGGGCTTCAATCTGGTACTGATGTAACGGATGGGCAGCTGGGGGAAGGGGAAGGAGGGACAAGAGGAAGAGGGGTTATAGCAGCACATCATTGTCTTCCAAAAAGACCTTGAAAACTCCTGGCCTTGCCTCTCCTTTTTCCCTCTCATCCCCCTCTCCTCCTCCTCCTCAGTTCAGTTCTGTGCTGCTGTCTCTCAATCAAATGAAACTCAATCCGCATTCAGGTCCTGGAAGAGGCGTAACTTTGGAATAATCAAAGTTCCCAGAGGACGGGGAGGTCACTGCTAGCTCAAACACAGCCCAGCTAGCAATGCAGGGGAAATAAAAGCTATGGAAATGTACCCAGGTTCTGAGGGAAGACCTGAAGCTAATGTCCACATGGAATTCTACCAGTGTGCTGCTGGATGCTAGCCCTTAACTGTGTAACTTTATCACAATAAACTGCCTCCAACAGAAGTCTCTCTGCATTATCAAATTGTCTGCATCCCAAATGACACCCTATTTCCTATATAGTCCACTACTTTTGACCAGAGTCCATAGGGCTCTGGTCAAAAGTACAAATGGAGGATCTTAATTTGACCAGTATTGTCTCAGCAAAATATCCCTGCAACAACAAGATTTGAAATGTTTGTTGCTTGATCAATGGTTAGGCTATTAGCTAGCATAAATTAAGCTACATGAAAAGTGCATTGCTGTTTTTATAACCATGTTTTAGTGCAGGTTTTCAGTGAAGCTTCTCTGCGGGAAAATTCTCAGCAACAAACGAGTGATCAAATTAAGATCCTACACCCGCAGTGCATTATGCAGGAAATAATGTGCCATTTGGGACGCACTCATGGGGAGCTAAATCTGCCCACATGCTCTACATGAAACTGTAGATAATTAGAACTGTGAATGAGTCAATGTGAGCTCAATATTAATTTCAGCCACAGCATGTCATTTTGTAATTTCAGGATCCTGCTAGGTTGGGAAATCATAAGAGATTTGTCTATTCAGCTTATCTGAATTATTGTAGCTGGTACAATCACTCAATTCTGTGAATGTAAATCAATACACAATACTACTATTACTGTAATACAGTAATAACTGTAGTATCAACATTGTACTAACATGTAGTTACATAGTAACACATTTGAAATAGCATAGTGCTACCAGGAGAAAAAAACCCTGTGAAATAGGAATGAATTCAATTCATCAGGCATTCAACATCCCAGCGACAGTGGTACTATTGCTAGAGCTTCAGGTCTTTCCTGCCAGTCACCACACTACTACAGTTGTTTAATGACATTAAAAGCACAGTAGGGGAAACATTCACCTTCTCTCACATTCTCAGAAAGGTCAGGCAACCACAGTTCCTGCCAAAGCCAGCATTAAAGGAACCCTTCTGATACATAAGAAAGAGGGGGGTATAAGAGAGAGAAATTTAAATACAATGTTGAGAGAGAGAGAGAAAGAGAGGGAGATATAAAGAGAGAGAGATAAAGAGAGAGAGAGATAAAGAGATAAAGAGAGAGAGAGAGAGAGAGAGAGAGAGAGAGAGAGAGATATGGCATGATGAAAGATCGTGAGCAGCAGAGACCATCTCTTAGCATTTAATAATACCACTGGTGATTCAGGCTATAATGGTGTGTGTGTGTGTGTGTGTGTGTGTGTGTGCGTGCATGCGTGCGTGCGTGCGTGCGTGCGCATTCAGACATCTCTGGATGTTAATATTGTGACACCTAGTGGTTGGCAGGTGATGGACATCAACATGTTCTGTTTCTAATTTAATGTGATAAGTGCCCATCTGACCCTAATACAATAAAACAGCACGTGCTTCACATAGCCTTATGTATAATGTATTGGAGCCAGTAATGTGTCTTGTGTTTTCAGCATGTATGATGTGCTATTTCAAGCCCAGACTATACAGTAGGTTTAAAAAAATATATATATCATCTAGGTCTACTTGTTATTTTCAGACTCACTCACAATGTCCTAAAATGGACACCCACCAACCAGCCATACAAGCAGGTGAATCAAGCTGCAGGTGAGTCAGGCAGGTCTGCTCTTGTAGCATAACATCACTGACCCTGGCATAGCAGAAAGATGTGTCTGTAAATGTGAAGGAAAGGCCCAATAAAAGAAGAGCTTAGCCCGTCAGTTCATTTAAATGTTAATTATTCATATTCCCTCCCTCATCAATTTTAACAGCAAGCCTTTGTGATTAAAACAAAATATCTTCACCAGAAATATCCGCCGGGAGCTAGCATCCTTTAAGCCCTATAAAATAATAGAGGAATAATGATGGCGATTCCAAATGGCACCCTATTCCCTACCAGGGTCAAAAGTAGTGCACTATGTAAGGAATAGGGTACCATTTAGGACTGACACAATGCCTGAGCTCTCATAAAAACGATCCCTTGAGGATCCCTGTCTATTTTTCACACCTCACTTCTCCATTCTTTGAATTAAGGTCCATTTATGTCCCAACTTGTCTCGGAGCCGCCAGAGACAGTAACATTCACAAGGCTCATAAACACACAATAAAGTGTGTTGCTATTAAATGTTACCATAGATACCTAATTACCTAATGATCAAGGTACATTATATATAATATGAATTTACTGATATAAAATGTAGACAGGGTTATTTCACTGTAATTCGATTTGAAGGATGTTGAAGCGTATTGCTATCAAACACAAATCAACATCTATTAACATAGAAAAGCAACCCAATTAGTACCAAACTCAAGGTGATTTTCAGCAGTGGACTGAGAAGGTCCTAAAATGGACACTATACACACCACACATACAAGGCTTATGGACTCCATACACATCCTGATTGGCAAAACTTTCTCTTTCCTCTTCCATTGAGTCAAAGTAAACAGGACCACAACATGGTGTGATGCCACAAACCCCATTGAGCATCATACTGAGAATTGTGCTGCTGAAAGTGAGAACAGGGTCATCACAAATGAGATCACTGCACATTGGCGTTTACAGGCACAGCCTGAAGGGACAAACCACATTCCACTGCCCATGTAGATCAGCCTTTCCAACTCTCCTGGTGTGACTGCTTGCTTCATACACGCTTCTTCGGCACAGCACCTTGTCAAATCCCGAGCTTCCACTCTTTTGCCTGAAATAGTGCACATAGAATAGTATTGATCACCGTTTGAATCCCCTTCTACATTTCTGTTACATTTATTTACTTTTTTTTTACAGAAGGTATTTCAGAATATGTTGTGAATCTTATTTACTGAATAGTTTTAACAGTGGGGTTTTCCCGAGACCAGATAAAGCGGGGTTTTGATAAATGCAGTGTATATCATTCTGGTATAATGCACAGCAGAGATGTTGTCACAAAGAGTTTTGTGTTCCAAACACCAAAACTCCGGACATCTACCCATAAAACTCTCCTATCATTGAAAGATTAGAATTCAGTATACTCCGCTAAACGGTTTGGAACAAAAGTATAAACATTGCAATAACAGAAAGCAGCAGTCATTTCTCATACAAACAGGCTCTAATAAATTCAGCGACAAATTAAATTCCAGTCTCCCCTTGCTTTCAGAAACGACTTCTCAACACATTATCTCTCTGCTTTGAACCTGCTATTTCCTTTATTTTAATTTGTAATAAAGAGAGACGGAAGAAAAGAGGGAAGAAATGAAGTAGAGGAGGAAAGAAGAAGCGGTCTCTTTCTCTATTTATTTTCCTGGGCTAATTAAGTAATTGTTGTTCCAATTTAAAAGCCCAAAGCTTTTTAATTAATATCCTGACATATAAGAGAGGAGAAAAAAACGGACAAACCTGGGTTAAAATACTATATGAAATCATTCAAGATACTTTGAGTGCTTTCAGCAGATAAACCTTGCTGTCTGTCTCTCCGACATTCGCAACATTGTTTCAATATTCAAATTCGATCTCCAGCTGTCCCATAATAATGAACTTGTCGGAACGAGACAGACAGGCAGGCAGCGTTTCTCAGCCAGTCGAAATCATTAATCAGTTGGCATCATTTTTATGGATCTATACTAAGAAATGCCAAATTATAAAAGGTCAAACGAAACAAAGTGCAGCTAGTTTGCAGTCTTTCCAGGTTCAGTTTGAAGTGACTGGGTCGCGTCCATAGATACAGAACAAAAAGACTGAACGACTGGCTCGCCTCTCTGGCAACCAAACCGATAGATCAAATGACCAGCTAGCTTGGGTAGCAACCCTAGACTTGTGTCAGAACTAGCACGAAATAGTCAATTCATCAAAATAACATATTTTTATTAAAATATGTCAACCATTATTTGAATATGTTGGTAACCCATTGTATGAAAGTGATAATGCCCTCGATGCTGGTGTTTGGAGGATATACTGGCACGGTTTGCCGGCACTCGACTTTGTCTCGGGCCTAACAACACCCGTGAAAATATATCCTTCAAACACCGGCTTCTCTGGCATTATCACTTAATTGGAACACTTAAAACTGCATTGACACAAGTACAATAGACCAACCTGAAAGTAGCAGGTTCATATAACCTTCCCAGAGGCTGTAATCAGAAGCACTCTACATGGTGTTCAAGTGTGTAATAGTTCGTCTTTCAGAGGTTAATAGTGACAAGGGCAATAATACACCAAAAGACAGGGCAAAATGTTCACTCTTCTCTATCTCTACTCTCTATCTCTACATTCAAAGACCCAATCATGGCCAATTGTGGCTGCTTCCCGTGATGTATTGTTGTCTCTACCTTTTTGCCCAGTGCGCTGTTTGTGTAGGCCTAACAATGTTTGATCCATGTTTGTGCTGCTACCATGTTGTACTTCTGCCAGGTTGTTTTTCTACCGTGTTGTTGTCATGTTGTGTTGCTACCATGATATGTTGTCATGTGTTGCTGCCATGCTGTGTTGTGGTCTTAGGTCTCTCTTTGTGTAGTGTTGTTGTCAAGGCCTGACCTTAGTTATCTTTGTTTTCTTTATTATTTGGTCAGGTCAGGGTGTGACTAGGGTGGGTATGTTCGTTTTTGTATTGTCTAGGGGGATTTTGGTATATCTAGGCAATTTTGTAAGTCTAGATATATGTAGGTCTATGGTTGCCTGAATTGGTTCCCAATCAGAGGCAGCTGTTTATCGGTGTCTCTGATTGGGGACCATATTTAGGTAGCCATATGCCATAGGGTATTTGTGGGTTCTTATTCTATGTTTAGTTGCCTGTCTGCACTTCTCATATTTAGCATCACGGTTCATTTGGTTAGTTTGTTCAGTGTTCTTTCTTAATTAAAGAAGAATGTACGCTTATCACGCTGCGCCTGGGTCTCCTCCTTACGACGACCTTGACAGTTGTGGTGTCTCACTTGTCGTGGTGTGTGTTTTATCCTACTTTAGTTTTTTCTTGCCCCTGTCCCCTGCAGGAGGCTTTTTGCCTTTTGGTAGGCCGTCATTGTGAATAAGTATTTGTTCTTAATTGACTTGCCTAGTTAAAAAAAATATATAATGTTTATTGTTTTTATGCCATTGAAAACAATTGAGTAAACCCCAAACTCATTAAATGTCAATATGATGATCAACATGCAAGTGTTGTGTTGTTTTCCAGGAAGTAGCCTTGTTGTTTATTTTTTAAACTTTTGTAGGCTATTTGAGTGGTATTCAGCACAAAAACATCATAAAAGGCATCTACGTAGTACAGAAAATGTATCCACACACACAATAATAGATATATACAGTTGAAGTAAGACGTTTACATACACCTTAGCCAAATACATTTAAACTCCGTTTTTCACAATCCCTGTAATTTAATCCTAGTAAGAATTCCCTGTTTTAGGTCAGTTAAGATCACCACTTTATTTTAAGAATTTGAAATGTCAGAATAATAGTAGAGAGAATTATTTATTTAAGCTTTTATTTATTACATCACATTCCCAGTGGGTCAGAAGTTAACATACACTCAATTAGTATTTGGTGGCAATGCCTTTAAATTGTTGAACTTGGGTCAAACATTTTGGGTAGCCTTCCACAAACTTCCCACAATAAGTTGGGTGAATTTTGGCCCATTCCTCCTGACAGAGCTGGTGTAACTGAGTCAGGTTTGTAGGCCTCCTTGCTCGCAGACGCTTTTTCAGTTCTGCCCACACATTGTTTATAGGGTTGAGGTCAGGGCTTTGTGATGGCCACTCCAATACCTTGACTGTTGTCCTTATGCCATTTTGCCACAGCTTTGGAAGTATGCCTGGGGTCATTGTCCATTTGGAAGACCCATTCGTGACAAGATTTAACATCTTGACTGATGTCTTGAGATGTTGCTTCAATATAACCACATATTTTCCTGCCTCATGATGCCATCCATTTTGTGAAGTGCACCAATTTCTTCTGCAGCAAAGCACCCTGACAACATGATGCTGCCACCCCTGTGCTGCACTGCACTGTTGCATTGCGATGGTGTTCTTCGGCTTGCAAGCCTCTCCGTTTCCTCGAAACATAACGATGGTCATTATGACCAAACAGTTCTATTTTTGTTTCATCAGACCAGAGGACATTTCTACAAAACCCCAGCCTGGCTTTTTTATCGCGGTTTTGGAGCAGTGGCTTCTTCCTTGCTGAGCGGCCTTTCAGGTTATGTCGATATAGGACTCATTTTACTGTGGATATAGATACTTTTGTACCTGTTTCCTCCAGCATCTTCACAAGGTCCTTTGCTGTTGTTCTGGGATTGATTTGCACTTTTCGCACCAAAGTACGTTCATCTCTAGGAGACAGAACGCGTCTCCTTCCTGGGCGGTATGTTGGCTGCATGGTCCCATGGTGTTTATACATGCGTACTATTGTTTGTACAGGTGAACGTGGTACCTTCAGGCATTGGGAAATTGCTCCTTCTTGAAACTTTCTCTCTCTCTTTCTCTACACTTGCCTTCTTGCCTTCTTTTCCGGGCTTCAGACAGCCACACCCTGACCATATCTAACCCTCAACCTGCTGTTTCCCTTGACTATCTACACACGTCTTATATATCTGCTTTATCATTCGTTCTAATTTTTCTACATCTAAACATCCATTAAATTCGTACATAAATGTCTGACCCACTGGAATTGTGATACAGTGAATTATAAGTTAAATAATGTCTAAACAATTGTTGGAAAAATGACTTGTGTCATGCACAAATTTGCTAAAACTATAGTTTGTTATCGAGAAAATTGTGGAGTGTTTGAAAAACAAGTTTTAATGACTCCAACCTAAGTGTATGTAAACTTCCGAATTCAACTGTATATATACATATTAAATGACAGTGTTCTGACTAATTTGATAATACCTGTCAATCCCGTTCAAAAGAGTAGGGGACATGATATTGACGTAAAGCAGAAAGGGGTTACTTTCACAGGGTACAGTCATCATAAGAGACATAACATGAAAATGACTTCCAATGTACAGTCAGTGAGCTCTCAGTCTCTCTCAAACGTATGCTGCTGTTGGAACGTAGATTTAAAAAAGTGCTAGAGGTAGGGGAGGAAGGAAGAGAGAGAGAGAGGGAAAGAGCGAGAGCGGTGAGAGAGAAAGAAAGAAAGAAAGAGAGATCTAAAAGATGTAGAATCCTGCTGGGAGAGGACAGGAGAGGTGATGGTGTGATGTGGAGGAGGAGAGGAGTTTGTATTTTTAGAGGATTCCCCCGGAGGCAGGAGGGAGGGGAACATACTGTGTACTGTGTCTGAACATTAGGGTGGCTTTGAGGGGACCGGCAGGGTCCCAAATTGCAATCTATTACCTTTATAGTGCACTACTTTTTACCTGGGCCCTGGGCAAATGTAGTGCACTAAATAGGGAAGAGGGTGCCATTTGGGATGCAGGCATGCACTACAGCGATCACTGCAGGCTCACAGTGAGACAGAGACCTCTACTCTTCCCTAACAATCAAATCTGACACCTGATATCTGCAGGGGCTTCCTTATGCACAGCAGACCCAGGGAGGGGCGAGCGAGGGAGCGGGGGTTGAGTGTTTTACTGGAACCTCTCAGCTAGGGGTGAGACATGGGGGAAGGAACGGCGAGAGGGAGGGAGGAAGAGAAGGAGGGAGAGGAGGGAAAGAAGGGGGGGCAAGAGAGATAGAGGTTCAGAGGTTAAAGATGGAATCCGCAGTAGTGAAAAACAGCGCCATAGACTGGGTGGTAAACATTGGCTAGCTGGCTAACATTAGCTAAGCTAGGGGTTAGGGTTAGGAGTTGGGATAAGGTTAGGGTTAAGTTTAAGAGTTAGGTTAAAGGGTTATGGTTAAGGTTAGCTAAAAGGATTAGGGTTAGGGTTAGCTAAAAGAGTTCAGGTTAGGGTTAGGGGAAAGGTTAGTTGATATGCTAAGAAGTTGCAAAGTAGTTAAAAAGTAGTAAGTAGTTGAAAAGTTGCAACTTTTGGATTGCTAGATGTTCGCGTTATACGCCCACCCCACTTTCATTTTTTCCTTAAGTACCCACTCTCTTATGTAACCATATCAAACGTAACATATCATACTAATTTGACCGTCTCGGATTTACATTTACTATGTTATGTCTGGTCTATGAGATCAGGCTGAGTATAGTGATGCAGGTCTTTAGATGTTGTCGACATGATAGTCAAGCGATACCACTATTCGCAGAAGAGGCAGACAGAGCGGTCTTCTGGTCAGGCTCCGTAGACGGGCACATCGCTCACTGCTCCCAGGTATACTACTCACCAATGTCCAGTCTCTTGACAACATAGACGAAATCCAAGCAAGGGCTGCCTTCCAGAGAGACATCAGAGATTGTAACATTCTCTGTTTCACGGAAACATGGCTCACTCGAGATACGTTATCAGAGACGTTCTCAGAGTCGGTACAGCCACCTGGCATCGCGCCGACAGAAACAAACATCTCTCTGGTAAGAAGAAGGGCGGGGGTGTATGCCTTATTATTAACGAGTCATGGTGTGATCATAACAACATACAGGAACTCAAGTCCATTTGTTCACCTGACCTAGAATTCCTTACAATAAAATGCCGACCGCATTATCTACCAAGAGAATTCTCTTCAATTATAATCACAGTCATGTATATCACCCCCAGGCAGACACCTCGACAGCCCTAAAAGAACTTAATTTGACTCTATGTAAACTGGAAACCACATATTCTGAGGCTGCATTTATCGTAGCTGGGGATTTTAACAAGGCTAATCTGAAAACAAGGCTCCCTAAATTGTATCAGCATATCGAATGTGCGATCCAGGCTGGCAAAATTCTGGATCATTGTTACTCTAACTTCCGCAAAGCATATAAAGCCCTCCCTCGCCCTCCTTTTGGAAAATCTGACCGCGACTCCATTTTGTTGCTCTTAGCCTATAGACAGAAACTTAAACAGGAAACGCCCGTGCTCATGTCTGTTCAATGCTGGTCCGACCAATCTGATTCCACGCCTCAAGATTGCTTCGATCATGTGGACTGGGATATGTTCCGGATAGCGTCGGACAACAACATTGATGAATACACTAATTCTGTGAGCGAGTTTATTAGCAAGTGCTTCGGTGATGTTGTACCCAGCCACTATTAAAACCTTCCCCAACCAGAAACCATGGATTGATGGCAGCATTCGCGCAAAACTGAAAGCACAAACCACTACTTTTAATCATGGCAAGGCGACCGTGAACATGACCGAATACAAACAGTGAAGCTATTCCCTCCGCAAGGAAATCAAACAAGCTAAGCGTCAGAGTAGAGACAAAGTAGAGTCGCAATTCAATGGCTCAGACATGAGAGGTATGTGGCAGGGTCTACAGTCAATCACGGACTACAAAAAGAAAACCAGCCCCGTCGCAGACCCCGATGTCTTGCTCCCAGAGAAACTAAACAACTTCCTTGCTTGCTTTGAGGACCATACAGTGCCACCGACACGGCCCGCTACCAAAACCAGCAAGCTCCCCTTCACCGCAGCCAATGTGAGTAAAACATTTAAACGTGTTAACCCTCGCAAGGTTACCGGCCCAGACAGTATTCCAAGCTGCGTCCTCAGAGCATGCGCAGACCAGCTGGCTGGTGTGTCTAAGGACATATTCAATCAATCCCTATCCCAGTCTGCTGTTCCCACATGCTTCGAGAGGGCCACCATTGTTTCTGTTCCCAAGAAAGCTAAGGTAACTGAGCTAAACGACTTTCGCCCCGTAGCACTCACTTCCGTCATCATGAAGTGCTTTGAGAGACTAGTCAAGGATCAAATCACCTCCACCCTACCTGACACCCTAGACCCACTCCAATTTTCTTACCGCCCCAATAGGTCCACAGACGACGCAATCGCAATCACCCTGCACATTGCCCTAACCCATCTGGACAAGAAGAATACCTATGTAAGAATGCTGTTCATCAAACTCGTCCTTAAACTGGAAACCCTGGGTCTCAACCCCGCCCTGTGCAACTGGGTCCTTGACTTTCTGATGGGACGTGCCAATGTGGTGAATGTAGGAAACAACATCTCCATCCCGCTGATCCTCAACAATGGGGCCTCACAAGGATGCGTTCTCAGCCCTCTCCTGTACTCCCTGTTCACCCATGACTGTGTGGCCATGCACGCCTCCAACTCAATTATCAAGTTTGCAGACGACACTAAAGTGGTAGGCTTGATTACCAACGTGGTAGGCAGCATTCGTTGGTAGGCTTGATTACCAGACGGCCTAGGTGAGGGCCCTCGGAGTGTGATGTCAGGAAAATAATCTCACACTCAACGTCAACAAAACAATGGAGATGATCATGGACTTCAGGAAACAGCAGAGGGAGGACCGCCCTATCCACATCGAAAGGACAGTAGTGGAGAAGGTGGAAAGTTTTAAGTTCCTCGGGCATATACATCCCAGACAAACTGAAATGGTCCACCCACACAGACAGCGTGGTGAAGAAGTCGCAACAGCGCCTCTTCAACCTCAGGAGGCTGAAGAAATTTGGCTTGTCACCAAAAACACTCACAAACTTTTACAGATGCACAATCGAGAGTATCCTGGCGGGCTGTATCACCGCCTGGTACGGCAACTGCTCCGCCCACAACCGTAAGGCTCTCCAGAGGGTAGTGAAGTCTGCACAACACATCAACGGGGGAAAACTACCTGCCCTCCAGGACACCTACACCACCTGATGTCACAGGACGCCAAAAAGATCATCAATGACAACAACCATGTCACGACTCCCACCGAAAGCGGCTCTGCCTGTTCGCTCGTCGTCGCCGGTCTACTAACCGCCACTGATCCCTTTTTCCTTTTCGTTTCATTTTGTCTTATTGGTTTCCTGTTTTGTTTCTTGATTTATGTCTATTTAAGCCTGTTAGGTCCGCCTAGGTTTGTGCAGGATTGTTACTCTGTTGGTTGTGGATGTGATTTTCGTGTTTGTTTTCTCGGGACTGTTTGGTCCTGTGTTTGGGCTGGTTTGTTTTATGCGCCCTGTATTTTGGCGTGACCATTTTAACCTGTTGCGACGGCCAAACCCGGATCCGGGATTCTATTTATAGACCTAAGCTCATTACCATAACGCAACGTTAACTATTCATGAAAATCGCAAATGAAATGAAATAAATATGCTATCTCTCAAGCTTAGCCTTTTGTTAACAACACTGTCATCTCAGATTTTCAAAATATGCTTTTCAACCATAGGAAAACAATCATTTGTGTAACAGTAGCTAGCTAGCGTAGCATTTAGCGTTAGCATTAGCGTTAGCATTTAGCAGGCAACTATCACAAAAACAAGTAAAGCCTTCAAATAAAATAACTTACCTTTGAAGAACTTCTGATGTTTTCAATGAGGAGACTCTCAGTTAGATAGCAGATGCTCAGTTTTTCCAAAAAGATTCTTTGTGTATTAGAAATAGCTCCGTTTTGTACATCACATTTGGCTACCAAAAAAAAAAAAAAAAAAAAAAAAAAAAACGAAAATTCAGCCCTCAAAACGCGAACTTTTTTCCAAATTAACTCCATAATATCGACTGAAACATGGCAAACGTGGTTTAGAATCAATCCTCAAGGTGTTTTTCCACATATCTCTTCAATGATATATCCTTCCTGGAAGCCTGGTTTCTCCTTGCTCTCAAATGGAAAAATAATTGCACCTGGCTTTACGCTCCAATTTCGACGCAGGGACACCAGGCGGACACTTGGAAAATGTAGTCTCTTATGGTCAATCTTCCAATGATATGCCTACAAATATGTCACAATGCTGCTAACGCCTTGGGAGAACAACAGAAAGTGTAGGCTCATTCCTTGCGCAATCACAGCCATATAAGGAGACAATGGAAAACAGAGCTTCAGAAATCTGCTCATTTCCTGGTTGACGCATCATCTTGGTTTCGCCTGTAGAATGAGTTCTGGGGCACTTACAGACAATATCTTTGCAGATTCTGAAACTTCAGTGTTTTCTTTCAAAAACCGTCAAGAATATGCATAGTCGAGCATCTTTTCGTGACAAAATATCGCGCTTAAAACGGGAACGTTTTTTATCCAAAAATGAAATAGCGCCCCTAGAGATCAAAGAGGTTAAATTACGATTTACCGAACCCTCTGCTCTCTGCGCCTGACTCCAACCCACCACTCCTAGTAAACTCTGACAAACCACCGAGCAACTGCTTGTTCACCCCGTTATCATCCAGAAGGCAAGGTCAGTACAGGTGCATCAAAGCTGGGACCGAGAGACTGAAAAACAGCTTCTATCTCAAGGCCATCTGACTGTTAAACAGCCATCACTAACATTGAGTGGCTGCTGCAAACGTACTCATTAAAATCTCTAGCCACTTTAACAATTAAAATTGGATGTAATAAATGTATCACTAGTCACTTTATACACACATTTATACACTTTAACAATGCCACTTTATATAATGTTTACATACCCTACATTACTCATGTCATATGTATATACTGTACTCTATATCATCTACTGCATCTTGCCTATGCCATTCTGCCATCGCTCATCCATATATTTCTATGTACATATTATTTTTAGTTCCTTTACATTTGTGTGTATAAGGTAGTTATTGTGAAATTGTTAGACTACTTGTTAGATATTACTGCATGGTCGGAACTAGAAGCACAAGCATTTCGCTACACTCGCATTAACATCTGCTAACCATGTGTATGTGACCAATACAATTTGATTTGAATTTGATTTGATTTGCATAAATTATATACATTACTTTACTCTGGATTCAACATACATTTCAGTTAACTGCATTGTTGTGTTCCACACTCCCTCCATCTTGGGCCAATATCAGTTATGTTTAAGTCTTCGTTCCAATAATTTATATTTTTTCTCAGATATTGTCAGTTTGTGTCACACCCTGATCTGTTTCACCTGTCTTTGTGATTGTCTCCACCCCCCTGCAGGGGTTGCCCATCTTACCCGTTATCCCCTGTATATTTATACCTGTGTTTTTTGTTTGTCTGTTGCCAGTTCGTCTTGTTCGTCAAGCCAACCAGCGTTTTTTGTGTCAGCTCCTGCTTTTTCCCAGTCTCTCTTTTCTCGTCCTCCTGGTTTTTGACCCTTTCCTGCCCTGTCCCAGGAACCCAACCGCCTGACCACTCTGCCTGCCCCTGGCCCTGAGCCTGCCTGCCGTCCTGTACTTTTGCCCCACCTCTGGATTACTGACCTCTGCCTGACCTGACCCTGAGCCTGCCTGCCACCCTGTCCCTTTGCCCCTGTTGCTGTAATAAACATTGTTACTTCGACACGGTCTGCATCTGGGTCTTACCTTGATTCTTGATAGATGGATAGGCTCTCTGTAATGTTCTATATATCTTACCTATCATATGAGCATCTTTTTCTGACAGAAATAGGATTCCTTCAACATTGTTATGACGTCCAAAATCTTTCAGGTCAAAATTTCGTGGTACAAAACTTTTCAGTTGCATTTATTTGAAAATGTCTACATTGGTCAGTCCACAATTGCTTTTTAATTCTGTCATGGAAATAATTGTGTTTCCTATTACCATGTCTCGAGGTTTCTATGCCTTTTGCTTTCCATGTCGCCAATTAACTGTATCTGTGAATTCTGAAAAGCTATTCAAGGATTGTTACATATGGGTGTGTTTTTAGTGAGTGAAATTGGTTCTTATAGAATCCGTTACATTTTCTTCCGTATTGTTATAGTGTTCTTAACTATGAAGTTGTTAATGTTCTTAGCTCCATCCTTTGAAGTCTCAAGCTATTTCCGATGTTTATAATGAAGAAGTCTTGAATTTTTGCTCGCCTGGGGTAGAATACCTCATGTTAAGCTGTAGACCACACTATCTACCAAGAGAGTTCGTATTGGTAGCCGTCGATTTTCCACCACAAAACGACGCTGGCACTAAGACCGCACTCAACCAACTCTATAAGGCCATAAGCAAACAAGAAAATGCTCTTCCAGAAGCGGTGCTCGTAGTGGCCGGTGACTTTAATGCAAGCAAATTTAAATCGGTTGTTACCTCATGTGCAACCAGAGGGAAAAAACCTCTAGACCACCTTTCATCCACATTCAGAGACGCATTAAAACCACTCCCTCGCCCTCCATTTGGCAAATATGACCATAATTCTATTCTCCTGACTCCTGCTTACAAGCAAAAACTAAATCAGGAAGTACCAGTGACTCGCTCCATACCGAAGTGATCAGATTAAGCGGATGCTGCGCTACAGGACTGTTTTTCTAGCACAGACTGGAATATGTTCTGGTATTCATCCAATGGCATTGAGGAGTATACCACCTCAGTCACCGGCTTCACCAATAAGTGCATCAACGACGTCGTCCCCACATTGACCGTACGTACATATCCCAACCAGAAGCCATTAATTACAAGCAACATCCACACCGAGCTAAAGGCTAGAGCTGCCGCTTTCAAGGAGTGGGACACTAATCCGGACACTTATAACAAATTCCGCTATGCCCTCAGACAGGCAAAGAGTCAATACAGGACTAAGATTGAATCGTACTACACCGGCTCTGACGCTCGTCGGATGTGGCAGGGATTGAAAACTATTACAGACTACAAAAGAAAACCCAGCCGTGAGCTGTCCAGTGACGCGACCCCACCAGACGAGCTAAATGTCTTTTATGCTCGCTTCGAGGTAAGCAACACTGAAGCTAGCATGAGATTGTGTGATAACGCTCTCCGTAGCCGATGTGAGCAAGACCTTTAAACAGGTCAACATTCACAAAGCTGCGGGGCCAGAAGGATTACCAGAACGTGTACTCAAAGTATGGCCAACTGGCAAGAGTCTTCACTACATATTTCAAACAGAGCACCATAGTCCATGTGCCTAAGAAAGCAAAGGTAACATGCCTAAATTATTACCTCCCAGTAGCACTCACGTCAGTAGCCATGAAGTGCTTTGAATGGTTGGTTGTGGCTCACATCAACACCATAATGCCGGAAACCTTAGACCCACTCCAATTCGCATACCGCCCCAGCAGATTCACAGATGACGCAATCTCAATAGCACTCCACACTGCTTTTTCCCACCTGGACAAAAGGAACACATATGTGAGAATGATTTTCACTGACTACAGCTCAGTGTTCAACACCATAGTACCCACAAAGCTCATCACTAAGCTAAGGACCCTGGGACTAAACATCTCCCTCTGCAACTTGATCCTGGACTGGACTGGCTGCCCCCAGGTGAGAGTAGGCAACAACACATCTGCAACACTGATCCACAACACTGGGACCCCTCAGAGGTGCGTGCTTAGTACCCTCCTGTACTCCCTGTTCACCCACGACTGCGTGGCCAAGCACGACTCCAACACCATAATTAAGCTTGCTGATGACACAACAGTGGTAGGCCTGATCACAGACAATGAAGAGACAGCCTATAGGGAGGAGGTCAGAGACCTGGCTGTGGTGCCAGGACAACAACCTCTCCCTCAATGTGAGCAAGGCAATGGAGCTGATCGTGGACTATAGGAAAAGGAGGGCCGACAGGGCTGAAGTGGAGCGGGTCGAGAGTTTCAAGTTCTTGGGTGTCCACATCATCAACGATCTATCATGGTCTAAACACACCAAGACAGCTGTGAAGAGGGCACTACAACACATTTTCCCCCTCAGAAGACTGAGAAAATGTTGCATTGGTCCCCAGATCCTCAAAAAGTTCTACAGCTGCACCATCGAGAGCATCCTGACCATTTGCATCACCGCCTGGTATGTTAACTGCTCGGCATCTGACCATAAGGGACTACAGAGTATATCACTGGGGCCAAGCTTCCTGGCATCCAGGATCTATACACTAGGCCGTGTCAGAGGAAGGCCCAAATTATGTTTAAAGACTCCAGTCATAGACTGTTTTATCGCCACCGCACGGCAAACGGTACCAGAGCACCAATTCTAGGACCAAAAGGCTCCTTAACAGCTTCTACCGCCAAGCCATAAGACTGCTGTCACGCCCTGACCTTAGAGATCCTTTTTATCTCTATTTTGGTTTGGTCAGGGAGTGAGTTGGGGTGGGCATTCTATGTTTTTGTGTTCTATGTTTTCTATTTCTGTGTGTTTGGCCGGGTGTGGTTCTCAATCAGAGGCAACTGTTTATCGTTGTCTCTGATTTAGAACCATACTTAGGTAGCCTTTTCCCACCTGTGTCTTGTGGGTAGTTATTTTCTGTTTAGTGTTTTCTGCACCTTACAGGACTGTTTCGGTTTTGTTTATTCACTTTGGTCCACACCTTCTTCATACGACGACCTTAACAACTGCTGAACAATGAATCAAATGGCCACCCATACTATTTACATTGACACCCCCCTGCCCCTCTGTTTTTACACTGCTGCTACTCGCTGTTTATTATCTATGCATAGTCACTGTACAAATGACCTTGACTAACCTGTACCCCCACATTGACTCGGCACCGGTACCCTCTGTATATAGTCTCCTTATTGTTATGTAATTTTCTTATGTTAATTCTTTTTTTTAACTTGAGTTTATTTAGTAAGTATTTTCTTAACTCTATTTCTTGAACTGAATTATTGGCTAAGGGCTTATAATTAACTATTTCTCAGTAAGATTGTACTCGGCACATATGACAAATAAAATGTTTGTTTTATTTGAAAACAATTCATCTGTCTTATGTAACTATACAAAAGTAACATATCACACTAATTTGAGTGTCCTGGATTTACATTTACTATGTTATGTCTAATCTATGAGACCAAGCTGAGTAAAAGATTATGGGGATGAGCATTCGCATCTTCAATATGTACCCATTGTTCCTCTTTAGTGCATTTACTATATGTCATAAGCAGTGCTTGACTTGAAAGAAGTGCAGGAGCTGTCCTTTTCCAAGTCGGGCCATTAGACTATGTTCACCAAAATTCACAAATTACATTATGTTATAGAGACTTCGGATTATTCACTGTTAAGGGTTTATACACATTTCCTAGCCGTTGTGCCCTTGATCAAGGCAGTTAACCCCCCACAAAGTAGAACTGTACTGTTAGTCACATGTTGTCAACATGTGGTCAATCCTCCATCTGGAGAACTCCTGGGTGTGCAGGCTTTTGATCCAGTCCTGTTGAGCAGCTGATGTTTAAGCTACGATGTGGTTAGACCAGGGTTTGAACAAAAGCCTGCAAGCAGTAGCTATCCTGGAAGATGGTTGACACCCTTGATATAAAATATTGTAACATTACAACCAAATACTTTTACACTTTATAAAATGATTCCCTCATTCAATGCATCAGGGATCAAATGGATAAGGTAGGCTACTTTAAAGCAAGGTATCTAACTACACATGTTTATACATAAGGATGAAATATTCCTATTTCAGGGGAGATGTACGCACAGCAAGTTATTTGTAATTTAGACTATTAGAATATTTTTTGCTTTGTCGCAATTACAGTACATGGCAAATTTTGAATAGAGGGGAAAGGTGACAACCACATGAATGCTTAGTTAGCTATAGTTAACTAGCGAGATAACTGCTACACATTATGTTTTAAATTGGCCATATAGTTAGTCTATTGTCTGTCATTATTTTATACCTGCTGCTGAAATGTCCTGCTTTCTATCCTTGGGCAAAGGCCCACTCGCAATGTCACACACCCAGCACAAACAGACATGCACTGAAAGGTCATTCCTATAATTGCTGATATGTAGATTTTTAAGTGATTGATCATATTCAAAGTGTGCCTTCATGAATTACATTAACAAAAATTATGAAATAAATGTCCATGACTTTTCATGACCTTATACAAACCCTCATTTGACATCTTGGAACAGCGCATCGTGTGCAGTCAAGTTGGCACATTTTCAATCTGTGCAATCTCGAACAGCCTACTGTCATTAACACACCGGCATCAGGAAATGAATGCCCACTCCCCATTGCTATTCAATACAGATCCCGCCTTAATTCCTATTCCTACAGAGCAGGCAGGGACTTGGGGTTTAAGAAGTCAATGAGAGAAGTGAAAAATTCTTACTTAGTTGTTGATTTTCTCGAAATCTAAAGGTACAGCCTAGATTCAAGCGAGTGTCTTAAGTAGTTGAACATGTTATTACTCCAACCTCGTGAAAGTGACAAACTGATACGTTAACATTTTTGTCAAATACAACTTTATATTGAATGAGTGCCTTTGATTTGACGGCCTGTACATGCGAAGTTCAGCGTGAGACGACTGTTACATGCTAGACCATACCGGTCGCTCTCACGTGTGCGTCCGCGCGGGCCATCACACGCATGTAAATGTTGTCCACCCACACCAGACGCGATCAAGACACACAGGTTAAAATATTGTAAGGACCGACGCCGGGGATGAGAAGCATTTACGGGGAGTCAAACATTTAATAGGAACAGATAGATAACAGTACAGAAACATCGTCAGCACACAAGGATATATGAACATGAATGCAGAAGCAGGGAACAGAGTGGGGAACCAGACAGATATAGGGGAGGTAATAGGGAAGGTAATGACAGAGGTGATTGAGTCCAGGTGAGTACAATCATCGCTGATGCGTGTGACAGGGGGGGAGACATGATGATGGCAGGAGTGTGCAATGCTGGGGAGCCTGGCGCCCTCGAGCGCCAGGGGGAAGAGGGGGGGAGCAGGCATGACAAATATCAAAACAAACTCTGAACCAACTATATTAACTTGGGGACAGGTCAAAAAAGCATTAAACATTTATGGAAATTTTGCTTGCTAGCTTACTTTTGCTAGTTCATTTGTCCTGGGATAAAAACTTTGAGTTGTTATTTTACTTGAAATGCACAAGGTTCTCTACTCCGACAATTAATCCACAGATAAAAGTGTAAACCAACTTTATTTCTAGTAATCTCTCCTCCTTCAGGTTTATTCTTCTTCTTTGGACTTTATGTGGAGGTTAGCAACCAACTTTAAGGTGCATTACCACTACCAACTGGATTGGAGTATGGACCTCAGTTCATCTTTCAATCACACACGCTGGTATATGCTCCTAAAAACCAATGACAAGATGGGAGAGGCGGGTCTTGCAGTGCATCAAGCATCACAAATAGAACCAAGTTATATTTTAGCTCCTGCCTATGCAGACGCTCATTGACGTGTGCAAGCAGTGTGGGTGCAATGATTGAATAACATGTAAGTGTACATTTATTTTGCAAAACTCACGCACGTTACGTGAGCAATGTGGTCAGCATGTTAAAACCACCCTCAGATTTATGGACATATAAAACATTCCTATTTATTCTGAGTTGTATTTGCCCATATTAAGTTTGTTATGGCCAAGTATACTTTAAAAAAAAATGTCTGCGGTAGGGTAATTGGAATTACTGAAATTAAATGTAAAAACTTTGGGAGCCATGCCATTCTGAAAAGGCAGCAGCTACTCTTCCTGAGGTCCAGCAACATTAATGCAGTTATGTACAATAAAAAATATTACATGACATTTCCTAACACTTTTCACAACAAATTAAGTGTGTGGCCTCAGGCCACTCCTCTACTAACACATATCTACAATACACACGTGTGTAGAGTGCATGTGTTATCACGTGTAGAGTGCATTCAGAACGTTTTCAGACCCCTTCACTCTGACAGTACTTTAGAGTTCCACTGTGGAGATGGAAGAACCTTCCAGAAGGACAGCCATCTCTACAGCTCTCCACCAATCAGGACTTTATGGCAGAGACGGAAGCCACTACTGAGTAAAAGGCACATGACAGCCCCCTTGGAATTTGCCAAAAGGTAGCTAAAGGACTCTCAGACCATGAGAAACAAGATTCTCTGTCCTGATGAAACCAAGATTAAATTATTTGGCCTGAATGCCAAGCGTCACATCTGGAGGAAACCTGACACCATCCCTAGGGTGAAGAATGGTGGTGGCGGCATCTTGCGATGTGGATGTTTTTCAACAACAGGGACTGAGAGACTAGTCAGGATTGAAGGAAAGAACAGAGCAAAGTACAGTGAGATCCTTGATGAAATCCTGCTCCAAAGTGCTCATGACCTCAAACTTGGGCGAAGGTTCATCTTCCAACAGAACAATGACTCCAAGCATACAGCCAAGACAACAAAGGAGTGGCTTTGGGACAAGTCTCTGAATGTCCTTGAGTGGCCCGATCGAACATCTCTGGAGAGACCTGAAAATAGCTGTGCAGCGACACTCCCTTCCAACCTGTCAGAGCTTCAGAGGATCTGTACTGTAGACAAGAATGGGAAATACTCTTCAAATACTGCTGTCCCAAGCTTGTAGCATCATACCCAATAAGACGTGAGGCTGCAATTGCTGCCAAATGTGCTTCAACAAAGTACTGAGTAAAGGGTCTGGGGAAAAAACAATTTAATACATTTTAAAATAAGGCTGTAACATAACAAAATGTGGAAAAAGTAAAGGGGTCTGAATACATTCATAAAGCATTGTATGTGTATGCGTTTGTGTTTCTTCACAGTCCCCGCTGTTCCATCTGTTTTTTAAAATATGATTCTACTGCTTGCATCAGTTAGAAAATACTCTTTGTTTAGTGTTGCAGTGATTTCACTCACTGTAATAGCTGGCGTGTATAGTGTTGAGACATCTGCATACATAGATACACTGGCTTTACTCAAGGCCAATGGCATGTCATTAGTAAAGATTGAAAAAGAAAGGGTCCTAGACAGCTGCCCTGGGGAATTCCTGATTCTACCTGAAGTCTAACAAAACAGCTCCCACAATATTTTTATCATAATTTTCTCTCAGCCAATTATCAGTTATTTGTGTAAGTGCTGTGCTTTTTGAAAGTCCCTCCCTATAAGCATCCTGAATGTCTGTTGTTAAGCCGAAGAACATCATCCCACCATCATGTTGTGGGGGTGCTTTGCTGCAGGAGGGTCTGATGCACTTCACAATATACACGGCATCATGAGGCAGGAAAATATGTGGATATATTGAAGCAACATCTCAAGACATGAGTCAGGAAGTTAAAGCTTGGTCACAAAAGACCCCAAGCATACTTCAAAAGTTGTGTCAAAGTGGCTTAAGGACAATAAAGTCAAGGTATTGGAGTGGCCATCACAAAGCCCTGACCTTAATCCCTTAGAAAAGTTGTGGGCAGAACTGAAAAAGTGTGTGCGAGCAAGGAGGCCTCAAACTTGACTCAGTTACACCAGCTCTCTCAGGAGGAATGGGCCAAAATTCACCCAATTTATTGTGGGAAGCTTGTGGAAGGCTACCCAAAACGTTTGACCCAAGTTCAACAATTTAAAGGCAATGCTACCAACCACTAATTGAGTGTATGTAAACTTCTGACCCACTGGGAATGTGATGAATCCTGAAATAAACCTGAAATGAATCATTCTCTCTACTATTATTCTGACATTTCACATTCTTAAAATAAAGTGGTAATCCTAACTGACCTAAACAGGGAATATTTATTTGGATTAAATGTCAGGAATTGTGAAAAACTGAGTTTAAATGTATTTGTCTAAGGTGTATGTAGACTTCCAACTTCAACGGTACATTTGGTTACTTACATTGGGTCTTCTAATGTCCCTGGTAAGGATCAACTGAGCTAGGGTTGGGTCATGTATAAGTCGTTGTCTCAACACAGCCTCATAATGATGTGAAAGGATCCAGGAACCCAAATGATTTGGGTGGATCCCATCCTACTTATTAAAACCTCTTGATACTAACCATCCCGGATCCGGGAGCGTAATCATCACCTGAAACTAATTAGCATAACGCAGCGGACATAAATATCCCTAGAAAATATTCCTATTCATGAAAATCACAAATGAAATATATTGAGACACAGCTTAGCCTTTTGTTAATCACCCTGTCATCTCAGATTTTCAAAATATGCTTTACAGCCAATGCTAGACAAGCATTTGTGTAAGTTTATAATAGCCTAGCATAGCATTATGCCTTGCTAGCAGCAAGCAACCTTGTCACGGAAATCAGAAACGCAATCAAATTAAATCGTTTACCTTTGATGAACTTCAGATGTTTTCACTCACGAGACTCCCAGGGAGAGAGCCAAAGTTCATTTTTTTCCAAAATATTATTTTTGTAGGCGAAACAGCTTCGTTTGTTCATCACGTTTGGCTGAGAAATCACCCGGAAATTGCGGTCACCTCAACGGCAAATTTTTTTCCAAATTAGCTCCATAATATCGACAGAAACATGGCAAACGTTGTTTAGAATCCATCCTCAAGGTGTTTTTCTAATATCTATTCGATAATATATCCGTCGGGACAATTCCTTTTTCTCTAGGACCGATTGGAGTAATGGCTACCTCTGTACTTTACGCAAGAATCTCTCTCGGAGCCACCATGTGACCAGTTACGCAATGTGCCCCCATACGGCTATTCTTCAACAGAAATGCGTAAAAATGCGTCACAGTGCTGTAGACACCTTGGGGAATACGTAGAAAGCGTAAGCTCGTTGATGGTACATTCACAGCCATATAGGGAGTCATTGGAACGCAGGGCTTTCAAAACCTGGATTGGATTTTTCTCAGGCTTTGGCTTGCAACATCAGTTCTGTTATACTTACAGACAATATCTTTGCAGTTTTGGAATCGTTAAGAGTGTTTTCTATCGAAAGCTGACAATTATATGCATATTCTATCATCTTTTCCTGATAAAATATTCCGTTTAAAAGTGGAATGTTTTTTTTTCCAAAAATGAGAATACTGCAAGCAATAAACAAGCTTTGTTTCAAGAAGGTATCAAAGTTGTCACTAAATGTTACACCCACAGAGCTGCAATTGTCTCGTAGCCAGTTATGGAGGGATAAAAGTCTGCTGAAACGTTCAATGCCATGATTTAAGGAGGGCAGAGGGACAGATGTTAAGGGGCATGTGTTGGTGTCAAGCAGAGACCCAATCTTCATCTGTTCTAAGCTGCCCTTCAAAATGTCATTGAATCCCACAATGACTATGATAGACTCAATTTCCTGGTGCCTGTTTAAAATGTTTGGGAGCATCTTATTGATGTCCTGTACTTGTGCTTCTTGATGGCACAACGTTTTGCTCCAGGGACTGAGACATTTCTCACCATTATGTCAATCTGCTCTGAACCTCTCGCAGACACTTCAGTCCGATTAGCAGCATGCCGCTGCCTACGTTTTCCACAACTTGTGACATTTGACCAACGCTGATTGGAACAATCCTCTTGCTGTTCTCCATCTACTCCACTACAAGATGGAGGAGAAGCAGATGGAGATGACTTCCTTGGCAGGCAAGTTCCAGGTAGCGCAGGCCCTTTGGATAGGGACATATCACAAGGTGGGGATACATCCATCTGTGACCAGCTACAGGAGTTGAGAACGAGAACGTTCCAATTTGCACTTTTTCCATAAGTATGCGCATAATTGAAATTTGCTTGGTAAGGATAGCCACGTCATTCCTGTAATTCTCCGCAAGCGAACAATTGCCATATTGGAATTCTGGATTGTCAATATTGCTCCGGAGAAGAGCATAACAAACACTGCTTCTACAGAGCTGGAAATATTTGTTAGCTATTCTAGGTGAAGCGGGAGCCATTGTCACCTTACTAGCTAGCAATTCTTGGGTAGCGGAATGACTTTTGCTTCCCTTCTGGCCTGAGGCATACACTTTCTTGTAGGCGTAGCTTGAAGATATGGCAAATAGGAGGGCAATGTCGTCCGCTATTATCCTCAGTAATTTTCCATCCCAAGTTGTCAGACCCAGGTGACTTCTCATTGTTGATAGACAAAAATATATTTTTCACCTCTTAACACTCAATTCACAGAAGAATTACAGTGCTTGTCTTTCATAATTTGGTCAGTTATACTTGGATGTGTAGTGTCAGTATTTGTTGCTGACATGTTATGCATAAATTTGCTAATCTTACCAATTAAAAAAATAATTCAAGTAGTTGGCAATATTAGTGGCTTTGGTGATGAATGAGCCATCTGATTAAATGAATGATGGAGCTGAGTTTGTCATTTGCTCCTCATTACACACCACAGACCAGCAAATATTCTTTACATCATCGATATAGGAATCACCACAAAACTTTTTGTATAACTTCTTATACAGTATATTAGGCCCAAGCTTTGGAATTGTAGTTTTCCTATTTGTTGTTTGTTGCCAGTTATTAAGCATCGTAAGTATTTCATATTTGTTGTGGTCATCTTAAATGATTGCTGTAGACCTTGAATATTGTTTTTTTTCCTATTGCCTTTTTTTCCTTCCCCCATGTAGAATTTGTTCATTATTTTTCAGAGCCCCCGTACTGTACAATCACAATGAAGTAAATCACTGTTTGGGGTAAGTTTCGCAAAAACAAGTGAAATAGCAAAAAATGTGTCTGGACCCTTTTAAAACATGCGATTTACATCAACAATAAAGATTTGGTAGTAAAAAAAAGTGAATTTCTCCTTTAAGGATTCCAGCTTTAACGGTAAAGGAGGATGTACAGTGTATTCCAAAAGTATTCAGACCCCTTGACTTTTTCCCTATTTTGTTACAATATAACCTTATTCTAACATTGATTACATGTATTGTTTCCCTCATCAATCTACACACAATACCCCATAATGACAAAGTAAAAACAGGTTTTTAGATTGATGAGGAACATTTTTTATTTCATGAATTTTAGAATGTGGCTGGAATGTAACAACATTTGGAAAAAGTCAAGGGGTCTGAATACTTTCTGAATGCACTGTGTATTGAGTGCTTGATGGGGGGCAGAGGTAGAGACAGCGAGATGAGGAGAAAGACAAAATGATAGCTGTGAGGTTGGGATCCTGTGAGGGCGGGAATGTTACTCCCTCAGACAGGGTGCGTGTGTGTGTGTGTGTGTGTGTGTGTGTGTGTGTGTGTGTGTGTGTGTGTGTGTGTGTGTGTGTGTGTGTGTGTGTGTGTGTGTGCTCGTGCGTGCGCAGGCGCGTGCATGCCCTCAATGCCAGGGGCCTAGCTGTAGAGCTCTTATATAGCTACCTGCAGGATCTGTTGTTTCCTGTCAGAGAAAACATCAACACAGTAACTCTCTTCAATGTGCTAAAGCTCATCACAACAAAGCTACAGCATGTAGCTATTTTTGTCTCCAACATGGCCTGTTGTTCTGTCGTTTGGCCCGAAAGTTTTCCTTATATGAGTGTAGTTGTTATGCATAATGGAGTGTTCTATTAATTCATTCTAGAAGTCAGGGTATTTCCATCATGTTGACTCACTGGAAATACATGCTATGTATTTATACCCTGTTCTTCATCAATAATAAAAAATAAACCTTTTTTTATTGTTTCTGCCAACATTCTGGCTAAATTAATCTCAATATTGGTTCATAGAACAAAAAAAATGGGTATTACACATTTCAGCCAGAAAATCATATTCTTGTTTTGTGTGTGGGCCTATTGTTTTACTTCCAAACATTACACACACAAAAATGACTAAATACTTCACTGATTAAAAGGGATACATTAAATGAATTGAGAGATTAAAAAGGGAATTGCGCTGTAGAGTAAAAACGCTATTTCTATCCTGGTAGGTTTTGAGACCATCTGTTCATGGAGTTCCTAATGCAATACTGAAGCTCCATGGAATGGCAGGCAGGCACAGAAAGTAGTGGGTGGGTTGAAATTAAAACACACACACAGATGATGGAATGGAAGGCAGGCAGGCTAGGCACCCAAAGACAGTAATGGGTGGGTGGATTGCAAAACACATACAGAGAGATGATTTGGTTACAGTTCAGAAATAATTGCATCAACATTACCATAAGCTCTATTTCCACACTCTGCAACTATCAAACATTTGTATTATATAATTGTTTAATGTTTGTCATGTTTTATTTAAAAGTTACATTTTGTGACAATTTCCCTCATTTGGAGAATTGTGAAATGTGAAAAGGAAGCACACACACAGCCTCACGTACAACCAAGCAACAAACGTAGGCATATTCCTGTGATTTATTCTTAGGCCCAGAGCAATTTGCCCAGCCAGTGTACCTTAGCAAAGTTGTTCATCGAGAAATATGTTGACCTATAATCCATGAATTATCACATGGGGTCTAATGACGCATGCTCCATTTGTATGCTTTGTGTCATGCCTTACTAAAAAGTAATTATATGTACGAACACAGATGGCCATATATATTGGTTGACCCTCAGGGTATGTAACTGTGTCTGAAATGTCACCCTATCACCTATACTTTTTATCAGGGCCCATAAGGTTCTGGGCAAAAGTAATGCACTATGTAGGGAGTAGGGTGAAATTCCAGATGCAGCTACATGCCCTGAGGGTCAACCAATACTGCTTTCCCCTGATGCTCAGTCATTGGTCAGGGATATAGCCCTGGGCTATCATCTTTAAACAAACTTGTTTCACCCTGATGGTCAGTCATTGGTCAGAGAAAACGCCCTGGGCTATCATCTTAACCAAACCTTTTTCACCCTGATGGTCAGGGAGAGAAAGATAGCCTTATTGAAAATGACATTCTGTAAGGCATTATCAGTTCCTAAGGTCTGTAAAGCATAATCAGTTCCTAAATTCTCCCTCTTTCCTCTTTCTTGGGGGTCCTGGGTGGCACAGCGGTCTAAGGCACTGCATCTCAGTGCTAGTGGCATCACTAAAGACCTTTGTTTGATTCCAGGCTGTATCACAACTGGCAGTGATTGGAAATCCCATAGGGCAGTGCACAATTGGCCCAGCTTCGTTAGGGTTTGGACGAGGTAGGCGGTCATTGTAAATAAGAATTTGTTCTTAACTGACTTGCCTAGTTAAATAAAAGGCTGAAAATAAATTATTTTATTACAGTTAGTGTTTTTTTTATCCCACTCCACATTTGAATTGGGCACTCAGCAAAGGGAAAAAGGCCAACCAACTGCAGAAAATAAAATCTATATGTCATGCCCTGACCTTAGAGATCCTTATTTATTCTCTATGTTTGGTTAGGTCAGGGTGTGACTCGGGTGGGAGAATCCATGTTTTCTATTTCTTTGTTGTTTTGCCAGTGTGGTTCCCAATCAGAGGCAGCTGTCTATCGTTGTCTCTGATTGGGGATCATATATAATTTGTGATTTTCCGTTTGGGTTTTGTGGGGTGTTATTTTCTGTTTAGTGTCTGTGCCTGACGGAACTGTTTGCGGTCGTTTTTGGATGTGTTCATTTTGTTTGAGTGTTTCTTGTAAATAAATATCATGAACACTTTCCACGGTGCGCTTTGGTCCACTCTTCCTTCCACCGACGAGAGCCATTAAACTATAGTAGTTCTCTGGAAGAAGTATAGCTGCTCCAGTGAGCAAAACTGTTTGCAACAACGTCTTTACAGCTAAAAACTATAATGACTTCATTGCAACCAGCTTTGCCCACTGAGTAGTTTCTCTGTGCAGAATATCGAATATCTCCAAAACCATGTTGATTCTTATACATATTCAAGCCATCAGCCACTTGATCTTGGCACTCAGAAAATGAATATGGGTGGCTCTAGTCATGGAGCTACAGAGGACCTACAAAAACGTAGTTATGGTGGTTCTCTGTGACAATTTAAGCTTGTATTGGTACACTAGTTTTGAAGTACCTTCAAACACAGTATGTGGATTTGTGTCCCCAGTAGTCATTACTGGGAGTGTAAAAACACCTCAATTATAGCTGCTACCGCATAGTGCTGTTTGGTGAGAATTAAATATCTCTCTCGCTTTCTCTCTCTCTCATTGCTTCAAAGCCATGTGGAGACTCCATCTCTTTTCATACATCTTCCAGTCAACAGGCTCCTCCATTTAGGGGAATCAGATGAGATTTCTGCTGGAGTAATCGGTTCCTGAGGGGTAGTGATGTCACTCTTGGTCATTTGTTACATCCCAAATGGCACCTTATTCCCTACATAGTGCACTTCTTTTGACCAGAGCCCTATGGACCCTAGTCAAAAGTAGTGCAGTTAATAGGGAAAGTGGTGCCATTTGGAACTAATCCATTGACTCACTAAGACCATCTGGAGGCTGAGTGATTAGTGCCTAGTAACCTCAGCAATCCTTCCCATTAGGATCTGTCCAGTTTGGCCTAGTAGGACCTCATGGGACATGTTTAAGTCATATGATGAGCTGAGTGCCAGCTGAGACATGTAGGCTGTCAGCAATAACTTACCCACAGGAAGTCAAGTGGGTAATGTCTTTAGAAAAAGACAGTGCTCTTAACACCCTCACTCCCTTCAAGGCAGTCACCACCCACAGCCCCTTCCTTCAAAGCAGTCACCACCCACATCCCCTTCCTTCAAGACAGTGACCAACCTCACCCCCTTTTTAAGACAGTCCCCACACTCACCCCCTTCTCAAGACATTGACAACCATCCCCACCTTCTCAAGACAGTCACCAAGAAACAAGTGTAAGTTTAAGATGGTTGGAATGTTGCTGATAACCAAAACAGATGGCATAAAACAAGAACAATGTTAAAATGCATTTCCGAAGACTAGGAGATCAGACTGTATAATGTATAATAGGACAATCAGTACAAACGCCTTCAACAAACACAAACATAATCTCTAATTATATCTATTTTACAGAGGAATCTCAAAACTTTCTGCACTTTGAATCTGATTATAATTCTAAGTTAAGTAAACAAATTGTTGACTTCGACAGTGTGAACAAATTGAGAAAATTAGCTGTGTTAGCTACACGTTAACTCTGCAGCACATATTACAGCTTCAACTTTCTGATGTCACTTACTGATGTGAACCTACTAGTCAGCTGCAACTAAAACCTGTGTTATTAACTTCAGACCATCGCTGTAGTTGCGAAGCAAATTTGAACGGTGAAACTCCTGTCTTATCAGATCATATGTGTGATTTGGATGGTTTAGTTATGAATTTTCACAGACACCTAAAATGCCTATAGAGGGTAATTAAAACAACAAATTGGTTGGAACGGCCTGCAGTCCATTCCACAGTCAGAATAAATACACCATCATCCTCCTACTATCTGGCCCAGCAATTACATCTCAAATGTCAGCCTTGTAAAACATGGAAATATGTAAATAAACACCGCTATCTGGACGAACTGGGGCCCTTCTTAGCTGAGAATGTTATATGTTACAGCTATCAGTGAAGCCAGAGACACGCGTCCAGCCAATGTGATATGTGGTGGCACTCAACATAACAGATAACCACAAGAGGAAAAATAATATCATGCACATGCACTATCATGTCTTCTCTGGAAAACATCCCGTTGCTTGAACATGGGAAGATAATCGTTGCTACATTATCCAAGAGTGACCCCAGCAAGTCTACCCTCTCTCTCTGCTGCTCAGACCATGAGGGAGCCTCTCCTCGCTATCTTCCAGGTGTCAAGTTCTGGTCCATTTCACCCTGCCATTATTCTCTGGTGGTGAACCATTCACTCACTTACGTATGTCCCGTGTACTGTACCAGTCAAAAGTTTTGACACACCTACTCATTCAAGGGTTTTTCTTTATTTTGACTATTTTCTACATTGTAGAATAATAGTGAATACATCAAAACTATAAAATAACACATATGGAATCATGTAGTAACCAAAAAAGTGTTAAACAAATCAAAATATATGTCATATTTGAGATTCTTCAAAGTAGCACCCCCGATCCACATCGACTGGACAGCAGTGGAGAAGGTGGAGAGTTATAGGTTCCTTGGCATACACAACATGGACAAACTGAAATGGTCCACCCACACAGACAGTGCGGTGAAGAAGGTGCAACAGTCGGCTGAAGTAGGCTGAAGAAATTTGGCTTGTCACCAAAAACCCTCACAAACAAGCGCATCCTGTAGGGTTGCATCACCGCCCGATAAGGTAACTGCACCACCCACAACCGCAAGGCTCTCCAGAGGGTGGTGGGGTCTACAAACTACCTGCCCTCCAGGACACTACAGCACCCGATGTCACAGGAAGGCCAAAATGATATTCAAGGACAAAAACCACCCGAGCAACTGCCTGTTCACCCCACTACCATCCAGAAGGCGAGGTCAGTACAGGTGCATCAAAGCTGGCACCAAGAGACTGAAAAACAGCTTCTATCTCAAGGCCATCAGACTGTTAATTAGAGATAGGGTCTAGTTTCCTGAATTTCCGCCTGACTGACGTGCCCAAAGTAAACTTCCTGTTACTCAGACCCAGAAACCAGGATATGCAACCTTTCGATTACTGGCCCAACACTCTAACCACTTGGCCACCTGCCACCCAAGGCCACTTGCTGCCTCAGGTATGTATATATTATATGTATATGTTCTTATTCTGTTCCTTTAATTAGATTTGTGTGTATTAGTTTATTGTTGTGGAATTGTTAGATTATATGTTGTAAGGACCGACGCTGGAGATGAGAAGCAGGTACGGGGAGTCAAACATTTAATGAGGAACAGACATGGAACAAGACAGGAACAGCGTCAGCACACGGGTAACACAACGAAACACTACAATTGATGTGGAAGCTGGGAACAGAGATGGGGGACAGACAGATATAGGGAAGAACATAACACAGGTGATTGTGTCCAGGTGAGTCCAAATGATCGCTGATGCGTGTGATGAGGGAAGCAGGTGTGCGTAATGATGGTGGCAGGAGTGCGTAATGCTGGGGAGCCTGGTGCCTTCGAGCGCCAGGGAGGGGGAGCGGGAGCAGCCGTGATAGATGTTAGATATTGCTGCACTGTCGGAACTAGAAGCACAAGCATTTTGCTACACTCGCAATAGCATCTGCTAACCATGTGTATGTGACCAATAAAACATTATTTGATTTGATTCAGCGCATACCACGACTCAAACTCAGGACCTCTGTCTCATAAACACAAATAGCCCATCGTGCCACTAAAGCTTGTTGTGACGTTGTATTAGTTAATATGACGACTGTTGCTCATCGAATGATTAAAAGTTTCTAATTGCGTGATTAACTGAATCAAGCAATTATTAACTCATTAACCTGTTAACTCATTAACCTGGGGCACCATGGGAAAACTAGTTTTTATTGAGTTTCTATTTCCCAAATTAACTCAAAGAATATCAGAATATCGATTTTACAACAGCCGCTAATTAACCAGTAACCTCTACAATCTCGTTCTGAACGTCGTATAATCCGGGAATCTGCACGGACCCGGGTCTCACCAATGAGTTCGTACCACACCAATCTTAGTTGAAAATGTATTTACTAGAAAGCTAAAATTACGATAAAAGATACACATACACACACAAAAACACATTCTAGGCTATTGATTAAAACTTAGTATAACGGGCCAACACACTATGGCGCGTGTTACCCAAAATGGTGATTTAAAAGAAAGAGAAAAAGAGAAAGTACACGAGAGAAATATACATTTGGGTGAATTTGTCAGCTATGCTTATTCTAACCCTAGCCTTGCCCCAAACTGCCGCTCTTATGGGTCAGAATATAATGATGTAATTACGTGGGGAAGGTCTCTGTGGATTCTCCGCATGGACCCTTCAGGCTGCTCAATGGCACACTTCTCCGGTGCACCTCTCTGGTCGTCCTCATGATGTCAGTGTCCTTTTGGCTTAAGAGTCTGTTTCCTCACCCTTGTTCTGGTTGGGCTCTTCTGGGGACAGACAGCTCTGTAGCTCAGAGCTCACAGCATTGGAATAAAACAGTGTAGATACCACGATTCGATGGGAAGTGGAAGCTAGGTGGTTCGACTTGAATTCACCCGCTTAGACACAGCCACTCATCCGTAGCTTGGGTAGAAAAAGATTTCTTTGTCTTCAAACTTGCGTTGCGTTTTGGGTTTTTAGACCTCAGCTGCAGCTTGGGCCACGTAGTCTCCTCTGTAAATTCTTTACTCACAGGTTTTATACCCTCGTGTCAGAAGTGGGCGTAATCGCCTTCAGGGCCCTTCTCTGGGCGTACCAAGTTATGGACAAGGTCTAGATTTTATTCAAATCCAATCTTAGACAACTAACTTCACATTTCATCTTTACCAAAACATTCTCTTTGATTTGGACATTTTCCATACAACGTACAATGTATAAACATCAAACATATACTAGGTAAACTGTTGACGCTAATGTTTTCGTAATAACGTCATCTATTAACCTGTAATAACAAAACAAAATACATTTTCATATTCCATCTATCGTCATGACCACCATTGTGGCTGACGGAAACCATTGTTCCAAAGTCCCTTTATTTCATGTTTAATGTTCTGAGCCTGGTTCTCCATAGTAACAGGACAAAGGAAATTGTCTGTGGCCTGAGATTTACCAGGGGCGTGAGGGCTCATAAAACCCCCACATCTTCAGACCCCTAGATCTCTCCTCCTCTGTTGGGGTTGAGAGACAATCTGTAGGGTTGTGGTCTCCTGTAACCTGACCTGATCAGGATAGTCATGACAAGCTCAAGGGGTGACACTTCAGGCTGAGGAATGAGTTTCACAGCTTCACATCTGCTACATTGTCATTGCTGTATGACGTATTTAGTCCATTTCAAAGACACTATAACAGAACAGGGATATTTAGTACTCTAAAATAAACATTGTGATTTGAAAGTGTGTTAAGATGTGAATATGCTAGTCCTGTTGTGTTTACTTCTCCCGAATACACAGAGACAGAGAACTAACTGCTCTTAGCTCTGGTGGAACGCTTAGTACACAACGATTTGTCTCTCCTCACCACACTACTTCGTAACTTATTCTCTTGTTGATTGCATTTGTGTTGTTCCGGACAGCAGCAGCCAGCGGTGTGGATTACCTCAACGCATGACTCATCTATCTGCAGTCCATAATTGCTCTTTATTGATGCTTTTTTTTCTCATTCCCTATTTGTTACACCTCCAGTTTCTAGTACAGACAGAGTGTGGAGGAGGCTGTGAGCCATGGTGTTTATTTGAGTGTATGGATGCAGTTCTTGTGAGCAGGGCCTGCCATCTGTGCTAGTGGTAGTGAGAGTGTGTTTCAGGCGGCAGCACAGTGTCTGGGGGCGTGATCCAGAGGTCTTTGATGTGGCTATCACTACATCTACACTTTCATCTCAGCTATTGATGAAAAACAGGGAAAAAAAGAAAGGAAGAAAAGCCTTTTTCTCTTGATTAAAAATCCCAGGGAGTTAACTTATTAGTCACAAAAACAAAATGCACATATTGTAAATAATATATGATGTAAAGTTTCCATGATTAGTTTTAATGAGAAATTAACAGGAAAGTGGAAGCATTACAATGTGAGTTTAACTAGCTGTTTTCAGCTTTTGCAGTTAGCAAAGGTTCTGGACTACATAACGATCATCTACACACAGATATCATCCTGAGCTACAAAAAGATGCAATTTTTTTATGCTAAATATTTATTCTAAATGGATAAGGGCACAGTTGAGACTATATATGGTAACATATGAGTTCCAAAAGTACTGCGACAGGGATACAGTTTTTGTTGTCTTGGCTCTGTACTCCAGCACTTTGCATTTGAAATGAAGTTAAAGCACAGACTGTCAGGTTTAATTTGAGGGTATTTTCATCGATATCAGGTAAACCATTTAGAAATTACAGCACTTTAAAAAAAACTTTGTCTCCCCCCCATTTTAGGGGACCAAAAGTATTGAGACAAATTCACGTATACAGTGCATTCCGAAAGTATTCAGACCCTTTCCATTTTTATACATTTTGTTACTTTACAGATTTATTCTAAAAAATGTATGAAATCGTTTTTTTCCCTCATCAATCTACACACAATACCCAATAATACAATTTTTGCAAATGTAAATAAAAAACAAACAGAATAAGGACATTTACATAAATATTCAGACCCTTTACTCAGCACTTTGTTGAAGCACCTTTTGCAGTGTTTCCAGCTTTGAGTCGTCTTGGGTATGACGCTACAAGCTTGGCACACCTGTATTTGGGGAGTTTCTCCCATTCTTCTCTGCAGAAACTCTCATGTTCCATCAGGTTGGATGGGGAGTTTAGCTGCGTAGCTATTTTCAGGTCTCTCCAGAAATGCTTGATCGGGTTCAAGTCCGGGCTCTGGCTGGGCCACTCAAAGACATTCAGAGACTTGTCATGAAGCCACTACTACGTTGTCTTGGCTGTGTGCTTTGGGTCATTGTCCTGTTGGAAGGTGAACCTTCATCTTTGCCTCGCTCCCAGTCCTTGCAGTTGAAAAACATCCCCAAAGCATGATGCTGCCGCCACAATGCTTCACCGTAGAGATTGTGCCAGATTTCCTCCAGACGTGACGCTTGGCATTCAGGCTAAAGAGTTCAGTCTGGGTTTCATCATACCAGAGAGTTTTGTTTCTCATGGTCTGATTCCTTCAGGTGCCTTTTGGCAAACTCCGAGCGGGCTGTCATGTGCCTTTACTGAGGAATGGCTTAATAGGGGCTTGATGGGTGGAGTGCTGCAGAGATTGTTGTCCTTCTGGAAGCTTCTTCCATTTCCACAGAGGAACTCTGGAGCTCTGTCAGAGTGACCATCGGGTTCTTCGTTACCTCCCTTACCAAGTTCCTTCTCCCCCGATTGCTCAGTTTTGCCAGGCGGCCAGCTCTCGGAAGAGTCTTGGTAGTTCCAAACTTCTTCTATTTAAGAATGATGGAGGCCACTGTGTTCTTGGGGACCTTCAATGCTGCAGAAATATTTTGGTACCCTTCCCAGATCTGTGCCTTGACACAATCTTGTCTTGGAGCTCTATGGACAATTCCTTTGACCACATGGCTTGGTTTTTGGTCTGACATGCACTGTCAACTGTGGGACCTTATATTGACAGGTGTGTACCTTTCCAAATCCTGTCTAATCAATTCAACAGATGGACTCCAATCAAGTTGTAGAAATATCTCAAGGATGATCAATGGAAACAGGATGCACCTGAATCTCATATCAAAGGGTTTGAATACTTATATAAATATGGTGTTTCTGTTTTTTACTTTGTCATTATGGGGTATTGTTTGTGGATTAAATACATGTTTTTCCTCAACAATCAATTTTAGAATAAGGCTGTAACATAACAAAATGTGGAAAAAGTCAAGGGTATTGAAAACTTTCTGAATGCACTGTACATGCATTAAAGTAGTACAAAATTAAGTATTTGGTCCCATATTTATAGCACACAATGACTACATCAAGCTTGTGACTCTACAAATTTGTTGAAAGCATTTGCTGTTCGTTTTGGTTGTGTTTCAAATTATTTAGTGCCCAATAATTGTAAATTATAGAGTATGTCATTCTGGAGTCACTTTTATTGTAAATTGTAAATAAGAATAGAATATGTTTCCAAACACTTCTACATTAATGTGGATGCTATCATGATTACAGGTAACCCTGAATAATGATGAGTAAGAAAGTTACTGAGGCATAAATATCATACCCCCCCTCCCCCAAAAAAATGCCATCCTCCGCTGTTATTATAATGGTGAGAGGTTAGCATGTCTTGGGGGCATAATATTTGTGCGTCTGTAACTTTCTCACTCATCGTTATTCACGATTCTTCATATCAGACCTGGTTGCTTTTCATTTGCATAATGATGTTGTTGCTTTAATTAATATAACATTTGTGCAACCCAACCACCCCACTAATTCTGTCTGGCAATCCTTGTGCTAATGATGGATGTTAGGGCTAATGACACTTGTAATTTATATCGCAATCACCCATTGTCAAGTCCTTTCTAATTCTGCCTGACGACAGAAGCCGGTGTCTTTCACAACAGATTAGTAATGTGCAGAGTAATGGGAATGCATCCCAAATGGCACCCTATTCCTTATGTAGTCTACTACTTTTGAACAGAGCCCTATGGGCCTTGGTCAAAAGTAGAGCACTAAGTAAGGAATAGGTTGCCATTTGGCATGCAGCCATGGACAAGGTCATGATGTAAAATGTTTAATGGCGCTATTTTCTGTTTGGGAAAAGACGAAGGGCTTAGGGCTAAGCCTTTGAGGGCATGCAGTAGGGATCTTCAAAGTCTACTGAGATACAGAGTGGAAATTACAATTCAAACCGTGCATTATCAAAATGTGCATCATGTGGGTGATTGAATTGCAGTGGATCACCTCCCTTCAGAAGCCTTTAGAAAGTAATGCCTCCCCAATTCTAACAGCAACTGTGAATCAGTCTGTCATTATAGCTGATACATAACCCTGGCCCTAATCAAACTTGTTTCAAGGCATTTTAGCCAAGTTTACTGGCCCAAATTCATACTCTTTACTCTTATTTATTTATTTTTTAAATTCTGATGTAGTTGTAATATTTACTCTTCATTTTATTCTATTTTTTTTATTTAAAAAACCTTTCCACACCAAATACTAACATACTGTACACGTACGAACAACAACTTACAGATGCACACAAACAACAAATTACAGACGCACACAAACAACGACTACATCTCATCTGCCCAGACCTGCATGCTCACACCCCCATCCCTAGTGCTTGGCCACAGCCCCATCCCTAGTGCCTGGCCACACCCCCATCCCTAGTCCCTGGCCACAGCCCCATCCCTAGTGCCTGGCCACACCCCCATCCCTAGTGCCTGGCCACAGCCCCATCCCTAGTGCCTGGCCACACCCCCATCCCTAGTGCCTGGCCACACCCCCATCCCTAGTGCCTGCATTATTGTTTGCCACACGGCCTTAAATTGTACCAATTCGTTTGTTTTTCTCGGTCGCCCATGCTATTTCAATATTTCAATAATAAATCATTTAATTTTTCTATTGTGTTAATGATGTTAGATTGATTTCCAAGTTTTTAGTTGACATTTTTTCAAGATGAGTGATGAGAAGAGAATCGTCCAGCCCATTGGGTCCTTCACTACACCCCCATCCCTAGTGCCTGGCCACACCCCCATCCCTAGTGCCTGGCCACACCCCCATAGCCATGTCTTGAAATATTGACCATTCCTTTTATTCTGATGTAGTTGAACTTTTTTGTATTAACTTGACATTCACCATTATTCACCAAAAGGAACTGCAAAAAAAAATGTGTAACTATAAATTAAATTGTTCTTAGTGCTACCGAACAGGTATAGGTGGAATCTAATGTTAAAATGTAACCAACAAAATGTATATCTGTTTTAGTACATTCACCGTACATTCACAGTGTGACATGGTGCCAGACTTATGGGACTTCTCTTTCAGCACTCACACTGTACTGTAGCACAGCTATGGTCTTTGCAGTGCTGTGGAGAGAGACTGTGGGGCTATTTGAGAAGTTATGGAACATTGGCCAAAGAACTCTCTGCAATGCATCCCAGCCATCCTCTGAGATGCTCTCCTTTTCCCCCTGAAATATATCATGCACTTCTAAAATCTGATGTTGATACGTCCATTTTACTAAACACAGCCAGCTCCATGGCTACTATAGTAGGCTAACTTGTATCTTTGTTTACAGCTAATATAAGCAGCATTTTGAGTCTCTCTCTTTTGCCGGTAAAGTGCTAACATCAAATATATGTCAGTTTTACGCAAAATAGCTCAGTGGATACTATGTAAACCTTTGTTTACAACAGATATACTGTATACTGTAGTTCCTTAGTATAATGCCAGTACATGTTTCGAGGTTCTGCACGTGCAAAATACGTTTATTGATACAGACCAAAACAAGGAAAACATACCTAACATATGTTAGATTTCATTGAAAGTGAAGTGGGGACATGAATCTATAATCAAGGTCCATTTTAATTTCTGTGCCAAGTCAGTCCAAGCTTGAATAGTCCCAAAATGAATAGTCCCAAAATGAATAGTCCCAAAATGAATCATCCCAAAATGAATAATCTCAAAATGAATAATCTCAAAATGAATAGTCCCAAAATGAATAGTCCCAAAATGAATAGTCCCAAAATGAATAATCTCAAAATGAATAGTCCCAAAATGAATAGTCCCAAAATGAATAGTCCCAAAATGAATAGTCCCAAAAAGACTAGTCTCAAAATGAATAATATCAAAATGAATAATCTCAAAATGAATAATCTCAAAATGAATAGTCCCAAAATGAATAGTCCCAAAATGAATAATCTCAAAATGAATAGTCCCAAAATGAATAGTCCCAAAATGAATAATCTCAAAATGAATAATATCAAAATGAATAATCTCAAAATGAATAATCTCAAAATGAATAGTCCCAAAATGAATAGTCCCAAAATGAATAATCTCAAAATGAATAGTCCCAAAATGAATAGTCCCAAAATGAATAGTCCCAAAATGAATAGTCCCAAAATGAATCATCCCAAAATGAATAATCTCAAAATGAATAATCTCAAAATGAATAGTCCCAAAAAGACTAGTCTCAAAATGAATCAACTAAAAATAAACAGTCCCAAATCGGACCCTACTCATATTTCTCCAGTGATAGCTTCTCGACACTGGCTTTCTTTTAAGGCTAGGGATCATTAAGGTTTTACAGTTAACCTACAAAGCATTACACAGACTTGTTAGTACTCTGTCCGACTTGGTCCTTCCGTACATATTGTACCTTCACGTATGCTACGGTAACAAAACGCAGGCCTCCTTATTATTTCTAGAATTTCTAAGCAAACAGCTGTGGGTTTTCTCCTATAGAGATACACTTCCATGGAATGGTCTGCCTATCCATGTGAGAGACGCAGACTTGGTCTCAACCTTTTAAGTCATAAGACTCATCTCTTCAGTAGGTCCAAAGATTGAGTGTAGTCTGGAACAGGGGTGTGAAGGTGAACGGCAAGGCACTGGAGTGAAGAACCACCCTTGCAGTCTCTGCATGACCGGCTCCCATCTCTCCACTGGGATTCTCGCCTCTGACCCTGTTACAGGGGCTGTGTAACTGGCCTGCGCATGCTCTCCCATGCCATCCCTAGGAGGGTGCCTCACGTCATGCCCGACTTGAGTGGGTTGAGTGAAGGATGTGATCTTCCTGTCCGATTGTGTGCCTCTCGAGCTCTGATGTTTATGGGGTATACTGCCTAGTCTCAGGGTAGTAAGTTAATGGTCTGTTGACATCACTTTGGTGGTGCTGGGACTGTGCTTTGGCAAAGTGTGTGGTTATATCCTGCCTGGTCGTTGTCTGAGGGTAACTTTAGATAGGGCCAGAATTTCCCTCGACCCCCCCCCCCCCTCCCCTCTGTTTCAGTCCCCAGTATCTATGCTGCAATAGTCTATGTGCAGGAGGGCTAGGGTCAGTGTCTCTTTCTCTCTTGGTCTTCCCCGGAGGACCTGAGCCATAGGCCCATGCCACAGGACTACCTGGCCTAACGACTCCTGGCTGTCCCCGTCCCCAGTCCACCTGGTCGTGCTGCTGATCCAGTTTCTGAAGTTCTGCCTGCGACTCTGGAACCCGGACCTGTTCACCGGACGTGCTACCTTGCCCTGGACCTTCTGTTTTGACACCCTCTCTCTCTCACCCCTTGGCTATATTTCTCTCTCACCTGCTCTCAACCTCGGAACACTCAGCTATGAAAAGTCAACTGACATTAACTCCTGAGGTGCTGACCTGTTGCATTCTCTATAATCACTGTGACTATTATTTGACCCTGCTGACCATCTATGACATTTTGAACATCTTGAAGAATGATCTGGCCTTAATGGCAATGTACTCTATAGTCTCCACCCAGCACAGCCAGAAATGGACTGGCCACCCCTCAGAGCCTGGTTCCTCTATAGCACATATGTCAGAGTCAAGGCCCGCGGGCCACATCCGGCCCGCAAGAAGGTTTTTTACGGCCCCTGGGATGATCTTGATTTATTATTAGAACCGGCCCGCAGCAAGCCGGCAGCCCGCAGATCTTTTACACGCACCAATACTACATTTCCCACAATGCAAAGGTGACGCACCGAGCAGTAGGCTGCTTCATTTCAATATTTATTGGCACAGCAGTCGTCAGCATCACAGTAAAATTAACTTTCAGATACCCATCAAAAATGGCAAAACGGAAGGTGGATACTGAGAACCGGGGGTTTCAAACAAGGTGGGAGTCGGAGTATATGTTCACGAAGGTAGCTGGAAAACCTGTGTGTCTTCTGTGTGGAGAAAGTGTGGCGGTACTGAAAGAGTATAATCTGAGACGACATTATGAAACGAAACACGCGGACACACACGCGGACGCAACTGTCAAGGCCAGTTTTATTTTGGCAGAAGAGATCGCTAAATCAGCCCGGCCATTTACGGAGGGGGATTTCATCAAAAACTGCATGATTAAAGTTTGTGACGAAGTTTGCCCAGAAAAAAGGCAACTCTTTTTAAATGTGAGTCTGAGCAGAAACACCATTGCCGAGAGAGTAGACCAGTTGTCCATCAATCTAAAAGAGCAGCTTGTGAAAAAGGGAAAAGATTTTATTGCATATTCCTTGGCTGTGGATGAGAGCACCGACATTTCTGACATTGCCCAGTTGTCAATTTTCATCCGCGGAGTGGACTCCAACCTAAGCGTGACAGAGGAGTTTTTGGCTTTACGTCCTATGCATGGCACAACTACGGGGCATGATTTGTATGAAGAGGTGTCAAGATGTGTAAATGAGATGGAGCTGCCTTGGGAAAAACTCGTGGGTTTGACAACCGACGGAGCACCTGCGATGTGTGGACACAGGAGCGGACTGGTGGCGAAGATACGGGAAAAGATGCAAGAGGAAAACGCGACAGGTGAGCTGACAGCTTATCATTGTATCATACACCAGGAAGCGTTGTGCGGTAAAGCCTTGAAAATGGAGCATGTAATGAGCATCATCACGCGCACAGTTAACTTTATCAGAGCCAAAGGTTTGAATCACCGCCAGTTCAAGGCATTTCTGACGGAGTTAGAAACGGAGCATGGTGATTTGCCTTATCACACAGAGGTGCGATGGCTAAGCCAGGGAAAGGTGCTTCAAAGATGTTTCGAGCTTCGTGAGGAGATTTGTCTGTTCTTGGACAGCAAAGGGAAAGACACAACACAACTCCGAGACGAAATGTTTCTGTGTGAAATGGCTTTTCTGTGTGACATTACGAGTCATCTGAATGCAATAAACTTGCAGCTGCAGGGTCGGGATCGTGTCATCTCTGATATGTACAGTACAGTGAAGGCATTTAAAACCAAACTGACTCTGTGGGAGACGCAGATGCGGAAAGAAAATTTGAGCCACTTTCCCAGCTGCCAGACCATGAAAGAGAAGCTCTCTACCAGTGCGTTCCCGAGCACACAGTTGGCTGATAAAATAGGTATGCTTGCCGCTGACTTTCGACGCCGATTTGCTGACTTTGAAGCACAAAAAAGCAGGTTGGAACTGCTCGGTAACCCATTTGCTGTTGACGTGGAAAGCTCACCACCAAACCTCCAAATGGAGTTGATTGACCTCCAATGCAATGATGCACTGAGGGCAAAATATGCGGCAGTGGGTGCTGCGGAGTTCGCCCGTTTCCTCCCCGGCACAATGCCCCAGCTGCGCATCCAGGCTGCTCAAACGTTGTCTATGTTTGGCAGCACATACCTGTGTGAACAACTGTTTTCTTTGATGAACCTGAACAAAACATCACACAGAAGTCGACTTACTGCTGAACACCTCCACTCAATTCTGAGGATTTCTTCAGCTCAGAGCCTTACCCCGAACATTGATGAACTTGTGGAAAAGATGGGACACCACCAAGTATCACCCTCAACCTCAAACAAGTGAACATTACTGTGCAATCACATATTTAGAGTTTTTACTCAGTTCAAGTTTAAAAGTTAAAATTTAATATTTGTTTTCACTGCATGTTACTTCTCCTTAAACAAAGTGTTGTTTTTGATTAATAGATTTTTGCACTTTATTTTTTTGTATTTCAATCCAATTATATTTTAAAAATATTTCAGTTGAGTGGATGATAGAAAATTGCTATTATTGTTTTTTCTTTGAAGTAAATTTAGCCCACTTTTGCTAAAATAGAAAATATAGTCTACTGATGGTGCCTTGAATACCGGTTTCTTTCATTTAATGTTCATGTTATGGGGATATTTATATAAAGGAAATTTGTCTTTTGTGTCTGTTGAAAATTAAAGATTACTGACAGAGCCATAAGAAAATATTGCTTTATTTATCTGATCATATTGTAATATATTTGTTAGGTTTTCAGTAGGTTCAATTAGGTTCACTAGACTATATGCGTCATTTAAAAAATTTTCAATTAACATTCGAACAGTCCGGCCCTCGTCTTGTAGCTGATTTTTTTATTTGGCCCTCCGTCCATTTGACTTTGACACCCCTGCTCTATAGGTTTCTTCTTACAGTATGTTCCTACTTTTCTACAGACTTTGTCCTAGCCACTGTGCTTCCACATCTGCATTGCATGCTCTTTGGTGTTTTAAACTGGGTATCTGTATAAGCACTTTGTGACAACTGCTGAAAATAAAAGGGTTGATTGATTGATTACTTTGACAAGGTTTGAATGGGAATCATAAGGCTCTGGTCAAAAATAGTGCACTATATAGGGAATAGGGTGCCATTTGGGACTTGAAGAATTGCGCCTCATTCCAATCACTTTAACTGGAAGAGAAAAGCAATTGGCCCAATGTTACTCAAGGAGTCCAAATTACAGCTTTGAAACCCGCGCTGCATTACCTTAGCATTGTAGGACTGCAAAATAATTTCATAAAGAAAGAAGCAAAGTGTCAAGTTGAAGTGACTCAGATAAGAGGAAAGCAGAGAATAGCTGTTGAGAGAAAGAGATCATTGGGTGCGTCCCAAATGGTAACCTATTCCCTATAAGGTATACTACTTTCTCTCAACAACGCTGGTCAAAAGAAGTGCACTGGAAAGGGAATAGGGTGCCACGATTTATCAAGACTTCATTGCTATTCAGTAGTGTTCTGCAGTGAAGTGACAAGGCATAACAATGAGCGCAATTAAGTAGTCCATGTTTTCTCTAATCAAAGTGAATGCTTGCTGAGAGTACAGACGTCCTCACCTAAACGTAGAGGACCTGTTGACACAGTACAATGTTTTAGCCAGATCGCTTTGTTTAATCATATTATATTATATTCTGTGAGGTAAAACGTTCAATAGGCATAGATTTATCTTTTTAAAGTATTCATCTTGATTTATTTTTAATAAGCCTGTGAAAGAGTTGGCATGTTAGAGCCTTTTGTTTTTACAGGTTCAGATACTGGGATATACCAACACAACACCGGGCCTAACACCGGGTATAACAAATAACTATATTTCAATATTTATTTTCCCAAGAATCAAGTATTCAAGTGGCCTGTATCATGGTGATAAAAACAAAACAAATATGCAGTACATAATTACATGTCAATTCATTTAGTATAATGCGTAGTCACAATTTCCAATAATTTCTCCTCTTCTAGGTCCCATGTGCAAATAAACATACGCACCCATAACAAACATATTACTGAGATTATTATAATGCTGAATATATTTACACCCTCTCAAAGACCACTAATTTATACACCCTATAAAAGTTTGTCTACAGTCAAGGTAAAAATGCATTTATATATTTCTCTAGAGCAGTGGTTCCCAAACTTTTTACAGTCACGTACCCCTTCAAACATTCAACCTCCAGCTGTGTACCGCCTCTAGCACCAGGGTCAGCACACTCTCAGATGTAGTTTTTTTGCCATCATTGTAAGCCTGCCACACACACACACTATACAATACAGTTATTAAACATAAGAACGAGTGTAAGTTTTTGTCACAACCCGGCTCAGGGGAAATGACAAAGAGGTCTTATAGGACCAGGGCACAAATATTAATATAATAATAATCAATCATTTTGCTCTTTATTTAGCCATCTTACATATAAAACTTCATTTGTTCATCAAAATTGTGACAAACACACCACAGATTAATGAGAAGGGTGTGCTTGAAAGGATGCACATAACTCTGCAATGTTGGGTTGTATTGGAGAGAGTCTCAGTCTTAATAAATCATTTTCCAAAAACAGTCTGTGCCTGTATTTAGTTTTCATGCTAGTGGGGGCCGAGAATCCACTCTCATGGTTGCAAAGGCATCAGTGTCTTAACAGCGCGATTTGCCAAGGCAGGATGCTCTGAGCGCATCCCAATCCAGATATCTGGCAGTGGCTTCTGATTAAATTAAATTTTCACAGAACCGCTTGTTGCAAATTCGATGAGGCTTTCTTGTTCAGATATTGGTAGGTGGACTGGAGACAGGGCATGAAAGGGATAATGAATCCAGTTGTTTGTGTCATCCGTTTCGGGAAATTACCTGCGTAATTGACATTGTCTGTAAGCTTGAGTTCATTTGCACACAAAAAATCATACAATGATGGAAAGACCTGTGTGTTGTCCTTGTTAATGCAGACAGAGAAGAGCTCCAACTTCTTAATCATAGCCTAAATTTTGTCCTGCACATTGAATATAGTTGTGGAGAGTCCCTGTAATCCTAGATTCAGATCATTCAGGCGAGAAAAAACATCACCCAGGTAGGCCAGTCGTGTGAGAAACTCATCACACAAGCGGTCAGACAAGTGAAAATTATTATGGTCAGTAAAGAAAACTTTAAGCTCGTCTCTCAATTCAAAAAAATGTGTAAATACTTTGCCCCAGCACAATTCTGTATGTTGTAGAAGTGTTGATTGCTGGCTATATCATTGCTTAGTACCAAAAATACACAAGAGTTCAGGGGCCTTGCTTTAACAAAGTTAACCATTTTCACTGCAGTGTCCAAAACGTCTTTCAAGCTGTCAGGCATTCCTTTGGCAGCAAGAGCCTCTCGTGGATGCTGCAGTGTACCCAAGTGGAGTCGGGAGCAACTGCTTGCACGCTCGTTACTACTCCACTATGTCTCCCTGTCATGGCTTTTGCGCCATCAGTACAGATACCAACACATTTTGACCAGAAAACTCCATTGACGTCACAAAGCTGTCCAGTGCTTTCAAAATATCCTCTCCTGTTGTCCTGGTTTCCAGTGATTTGCAGAAGAGGATGTCTTCCTTAATTGACCCCCCATTAACATAACGGACACATACCAGATGCTGTGCAAGGCCCGCCACATCTGTTGACTCATCCAGCTCTAATGCATAGAATTCACTGGCTTGTATGCGAAGCAGTAATTGTTTCAAAACAGTTCCTGCCATGTCACTGATACATCGTGAAACAGTGTTGTTTGATGAAGACAATGTCTGTATAGTTTTTTTGACCTTTTCCCCCAGCATTGTCCCAGGCATATCCGCGGCAGCAGGAAGAATTAAGTCCTCTACAATAGTATGGGGCTTGCCTCTCCTAGCCACTCAGTAGCTCACCATATTACCATATAAGATGCTTCTAGCCCTTCTTATTAATGGTATCTGTTGCTTGTATACATGTCTTACTACTCGAAATTCATCTTAATTCTCGCTCAAAAAACTCCTGTGGCTTATTTTTCAAATTGCCATGTTTTGTTTCTAAATGTCTGTGCAAGAGTGAAGGTTTCATCGAGTTGTGAGATAGTACTTTTGCACATATAACACACTGCGGCTGAGGAAAGCCCCTACTCCCAACATAATATTTGAATCACAGAACAATGCAGTTCCAAACATATTTGCGCCTCTTCGATGGTCCAACATCCTTGACTGTTGTTCGGTGCTTTCCCGAGTAAGGAGGCAGTAGCTCTTCGGCTGCATCAGATTCACAACTGTCAGTATCCATGCTAGCTGGGCTAACGACAAATGTAGAATTACTGATGCTAGCATTGGATGTGCTCATGGAAGCAGAAGAACTTGTGTTGTTGACAGGTGCAGGTGTAGTACTGTTTTATTTGGCGTACACCCGACGGCATTGATCTTACCCCATGGGGTTACCCCAGTTTGGGAATACATGCTCTAGAGTGTAGGGAAATAGAATTAAGAATGTTACAGTTCAGGGTGGTTAATATCACAAAGAACAAGCTTTCTACGTTGAGGAAAATTGTCCATTTATTTTCTGTTGTGGTGCTTTTAATACCTTTTTAAATATCCATTTAGGTGATTAATTTAACCATGTGAATGTTATATGATTTAACATTATTCATAGCAATGGTATGTGTGTGGAAAATAAGTCTAAAGTGAATTAAGTAAATGAATGTTCTTTACAGGTTAAGTTGAACTGTAAATATTATCTATGAAATATCACATCTATTAATTGCATAGTTTTCCAGGGAAAGAAGTGATGAAAATTAAAGATATTTTAATGTAACATGCATTATTAATTGCATGCTGAATAAGTGTTTTGTTGATTTGAAAGATAAACTAGCCTGGCACACCACCAGCTACCACTCTTTCTTGGGTTGTAAATGATAAATCTGGGTTCAAATACTATTTTACATCTTTCAAATACTTTCAGCATTTGCTCTAGCCTGCCTAGAATGAAAGATGGAGTTAAGTGTTGGGACTATTCTATTGGTTCCATAAAGCCAGGCAAGCTCTGTCAAGCACAGCTAAAGTATTAAGGATTTTAAATAGTTTTGGTTGTATGTGCAGCAGCAAACTGCATCCCTACTAGACTAGACCAGTCAGAGAGGCCAGGCCAAACAGAGCACAAAGAACTCTGTGGTGTGTGTGTCCCAAATGACACCCTATTTCCCTATATAGTGCACTACTTTTGACCAGAGCTCTATGAGCCCTTGTCAAAAGTAGTGCACTATATACAGTATAGGGTGTCATTTGGGACGGGCCAAGGGAAATAAATGCCAGAGCTGGCAGAGCCTCTAGCTGAAGGTCACCAATCCATCATCCGCTCGTTAAATAACCAAAATGGAAATCAAAGAACAATAAAACAGGGAATCAATAGAGGCTGCAGCTGAGGGATCAGACCCAAAGCTTTTACAGGGATTAGAGCAGCCCAGCTCATTGGCTTTTAAATGGCAAGCCAGCTACCGCACAGCAGCCAGCACAACATCTCTCTGTCTGGTTTTCGTTTTTGTGATCTCTCTCGCTCTCTCTTTCTGTCAGCTAGCAGCTAGCAGGCCTGAATTCAAATAATAAAATAATTTTAAATAATGTATCTGTGCTTGATTGAGTTTGCCCAACTCAATGTAACCAATGGAATAGTAGCAAATATGACATACTGCCTATCTGGCACTCCAGGACAGGCAGGCTAGAGAAAACGCAAGGTATCTGAACAATTTCAAATACTAACTGAACCAAGGTCTGCTAGCAGCTGGCACACAAAAACAGCTGCTCTCTGCTTTTTCTCTCACTTCTCTCTTCTTCCTATTTCAAGAAGCATTGACCTTCAGTGACATTTCTTCCTGTCACGCTAATAATGGAACAGGCTGACACATTTGTATTGTTGTGGTGTCTTGTGCTTTAAATCAAGGGTTACATAACGGTGTGAGTGATTGAGGGTGTGTGTGTGCATGCCTGTGTGTGTGTTCATCAAAATGAATGTGCCTGAAATCTTTCTACCCCTCCCCTGGATTTGCATTAAATACAGTATAATGGTCTCCTTCCAGGCCGACAACATTGCAGCTTGCAATGGTTGTGTGCCACTTCTTGCACAGTCAGGCATCAGATTGCTATATGATGCAGTTAGCTGATATGTTAAACACCTATCCAAGTGTTGTGAGATAAATAAGAATGTGTTCTCGCCTAGTTAAATAAAGGTTAAATAAAAAAATAAAAAAATACTTGTGACGTGTCTGTAATGTAGTCAACAAGGTCTACACAGCTCCCAATTGCCCTAATTTATCCTCAGTAAATAAGTCAATTTGAGTCAAAAAAAGATAGGCACCCTCATAGATATCAACCTGGCCAACCTGCCCTCTAAATACACCTCTGCTTTCTTCAACCAGGATCTCAGCGATCACTGCCTCATTGCCTGCGTCTGTAATGGGTCCGCAGTCAAACGACCACCCCTCATCACAGTCAAACACTCCCTAAAACACTTCAGCAAGCATGCCTTTCTAAGGCCTTTCTAATGGACCTGGCCCGGGTATCCTGGAAAGATATGGACCTCATTCCGTCAGTAGAGGATCCCTGGTTATTCTTTAGAAGTGCTTTCCTCACCATCTTAAAATAAGTATGCCCCATTCAAAAAGTTTAGAACCAGGGACAGATATAGCCCTTGGTTCACTCCAGACCTGACTGCCCTTGACCAGCACAAAAACATCCTGTGGCGTATTGCATTAGCATCGAATAGCCCCTAACTTCCTCTTCAGGGAAGTTAGGAACCAATACACACAGGCAGTTAGGAAAGCAAAGGCTAGCATTTTCAAACAGAAATTTGCATCCTGTAGCACAAACTCCAAGAAGTTCTGGGACACTGTAAAGTCCATGGAGAATAAGAGCACCTCCTCCCAGCTGCCAACTGCACTGAGGCTAGGAAACACTGTCACCACCGATAAATCTACGATAATCGAGAATTTCAATAAGCATTTTTCTAAGGCTGGCAATGCTTTCCACCTGGCTACCCCTACCCCGGTTAACAGCTCTGCACCCCCCCCCCCCCCCCCCCCCACAGCAACTTGCCCAAGCCTCCCCATTTCTCCTTCACCCAAATCCAGATAGCTGATGGTCTGAAAGAGCTGCAAAATCTGGACCCCTAAAAATCAGCTGGGCTACACAATCTGGACCCTCACTTTCTAAAATTATCTGCAGAAATTGTAGCAAACCCCAATTAATAGCCTGTTTAACCTCTTTCGTATCGTCTGAGATTCCCAAAGATTAGAAAGCTGCCCCGGTCATCCCCGTCTTCAAACCCAAACTAGACCCAAACTGTTACAGACCTACTGTATATCTATCCTACCCTGCCTTTCTAAGGTCTTCGAAAGCCAAGTTAACAAACAGGTCACCTACCATTTAGAATCCCACAATACCTTTCCCCTATGCAATCTGGTTTCCGAGCTGGTCATGGGTGCACCTCAGCCATGCTCAAGGCCACAGGGTTCAATTCTCAGGCTGACTCTTTTCTCTGTATGCATCAATGATGTCGCTCTTGTGGCTGGTGATTCTCTGATCTACCTCTATGCAGACGACACCATTTAGTATACTTCTGGAACTTCTTTGGACACTGTGTTAACTAATCTCCAGACGAGCTTCAATGCCATACAACTCTCCTTCCATGACCTCCAACTGCTCTTAAATGCAAGTAAAACTAAATGCATGCTCTTCAACCGATCGCTGCCCAACCTGCCCACCCGCCTAGCATCACTTCTCTGGACGCTTCTGACTTCGAATATGTGGACAACTACAAATACTTAGGTGTCTGGTTAGACTGTAAACTCTCCTTCCAGACTCATTTTAAACATCTCCAATCCAAAATTAAATCTAGAATCGGCATCCTATTTCGCAACAATTCATCCTTTACTCATGCTGCCAAACATACCCTCGTAAAACGGACTATCCCACCGATCTTGGACTTCGGCGATGTCATTTACAAAATAGCCTCCAACACTCTACTCAACAAACTGGATGCAGTCTATCACAGTGCCGTCCGTTTCGTCACCAAAGCCCCATATACTACCCACCACTGTGACCTGTATGCTCTCGTTGGCTGGCCCTCGCATCATATTCGTTGCCAAACCCACTGGCTTCAGGTCATCTATAAGTCTTTGCTAGGTAAAGCCCTCCTTATAGCAGCACCCACCTGTAGCACGAGCTCCAGCAGGTATATTTCACTGGTCACCCCAGTTACTGTCTTGTCTCATCGCTACAACTCCCGTACGGGCTCGGGAGAGACGAAGGTCGAGAGCCATGCGTCCTCCGAAACACAACCCAACACTGTACACCTAGCGACCTGGTCAGCGTGCACTGCACCCAGCCCGCCACAGGATTCGCTAGTGCGCGATGAGACAAGGATATCCCTACCGGCCAAACCCTCCCTAACCCGGACGACGCTAGGCCAATTGTGCGTTGCCCCATGGACCTCCCAGTCGCGGCCGGCTGCGACAGAGCCTGGGCTCGAACCCAAAGGCCAATTCCTCCTTTTGCCGCCTTTCATTCCAGTTATCTGTTGCCAATGACTGGAAAGAATTGCAAAAATCACTGAAGCTGGAGACTCACATCTCCCTCACTAAGTTTAAGCATCAGCTATCAGAAGAGCTTACAGATCATTGGCCCATCCAATTACCTCATCCCCATATTGTTATGTATTTATTTGTATTTATTTATTTATTTATTGCTCATTTGCACCCCAGTATCTCTACTTGCACATTCATCTTCTGCACATCTATCACACCAGTGTGTATTTATTAAATTGTAATTATTTCACCACTACGGCCTATTTATTGCCTTACTTCCCTAATCTTACCTCATTTGCAGCCACTGTATATAGACTTTTTCTATTGTGTTATTGACTGTACGTTTATTTATTCCATGTGTAACTCTGTGTTGTTGTTCCATGTCGCACTGCTTTGCTTTATCTTGGCCAGGTCGCAGTTGTAAATGAGAACTTGTTCTCAACTGGCCTATCTGGTTAAATAAAGGTGGAGAAGGAAAAAAAAATGTATATACACATGTATATTACACAGAAAGCCTATCCACCTGACAATCTCTTATAAACTATTGTAACCAAGACTTGAAAATAACTGATATTGCCACAAAATGGAAGGAGTGTTGGAACAAAGCTAACACAATTACAGTTAAAGAAAATGTATGCTTAATCCAGTATAAACTAATGTATAGAATGTATTATACAAGAGACTGCAGCACAACTCTGCAGCACAACGGCAATGTCATGTCTTAAGCGTAAAACGAACAATGACTGAATAATTCATGCCTTCTGGGAGTGCTATAAAGTCCAAAAGGTATGGGCAGATTTAGAAAGCTGGCTGTCAGAAGTTTTACAATGTAAGTTTACTTTTAATACATCTGCAGTATCGATATATTTCAACACATGGCATATGGGGGTCCAGTGAGATACCCAATGCGTTGGACAAAATCATTTTTGTCACTTATATGGAAGAAGACGTTAATTAAATACTAGCGGTAAATTGATTCTCCAGCGTTAAGAGAATGGAAGAATCAAATGCTTTATGATAACTTTTTTAATTTGAATAAAAATCTGACAGACAGACACAATTTAAAATCATATGGGGTATGAGAAACACCATTGGGTGTAAATACAGAGGGAACATGTGGGTCTGAGAAAGTGTAATGTCATTCATGTTTGTGGAAATGTATTTACAATACCAGTAAAAAGTTTGAGATTCTTCAAAGTAGCCACCCTTTGACTTGATGACAGCTTTGCACACTTGGCATTCTCTCAACACGCTTTACGAGGAAATCACCTGTAATGTATTTTAATTAACAGGTGTGCCTTCTTAAAAGTTAATTTGTGGAATTTATTTTCTTCTTAATGCGTTTGAGCCAATCAGTTGTGTTGTAAGGTAGGGGTGGTGTACAGAAGATAGCCCTATTTGGTAAAAGACCAAGTCCATATTGTCAAGAACAGCTCAAACAAGCAAAGATAAATGACAATCCAGCATTACTTTAAGACATGAAGGCCAGTCAATGCGGAAAATGTCAAGAACTTTGAGAGTTTCTTCAAGTGCAGTCGCGAAAACCATCAAGCGCTATGATGAAATTGGCTTTCATGAGGACCGCCACAGGAAAGGAAGACCCAGAGTAACCTCTGCTGCATAAGTTCATTTGAGTTACCAGCCTCAGACATTGTTGCCCAAATAAATGCCCCAGAGTTCAAGTAACAGACGCATCTGAATGTCAACTGTTCAGAGGAGACTGCGTGATTCTGTCCTTCATGGTTGATTTGGTGCAAAGAAACCACAACTAAAGGACACCAATAAGAAGAGAATTACTTGCACCAAGAAACACGAACAATGGACATTAGACCGGTGGAAATCCAAATTTTTGGTTCCAACCGCCATGTTTTTGTGAAACACAGAGAAGGTGAACGGATGATCTCCTTATGTGTGTTTCCCACCGTGAAGCATGGAGGACGTTTGATGGTGCTTTGCTGGTGACACTGTTGTTGATTTATTTAGAATTCAAGGCACACATACCCAGCATGGCTGCCACAGCATTCTACAGCAATACGCCATCCCATCTGGTTTGTGCTAAGCATATGTGGGAACTCCATCAAGACTGTTGGAAAAACATTCCAGGTGAAGCTAGTTGAGAGAATGTCAAGAGTGTGCAAAGCTATCATCAAGCAAAAGCATGGCTACTTAGAAGAATTTTACATATAAAATATATTTTGATTTGTTAACACTTTTCTGGTTCCTACATGATTCCACAAGTGTTACTTCATAATTTGGTCGGGCTGCAGGCTCTAGGAAGAGTCTTTGTGGTTCCAAACTTCTTCCATTTAAGAATGATGAAGGCCACTGTGTTCTTGGGGTCCTTCAATGTTGCAGACATTTTTTGCTACCCTCCCCAGATCTGTGCCTCGACACAATCCTGTCTTGAAGCTCTACGGATGATTCCTTCGTCCTCATGGCTTGGTTTTTGCTCTGACATGCACTGTCAACTGTGGGACCTTAGACAGGTGTGTGCCTTTCCAAATCATGTCCAATCAATTGAATTTACCACAGGTGGACTCCAATCAAGTTGTAGAAACATCTCAAGGATGATCCATGGAAACAGGATGCACCTCAGCTCAATTTAGAGTCTCATAGGAAAGTGTCTGAATATGTATTTCCATAAAGTATATCTGTTTCTTATTTGTAATACATTTCAATGAAAAAATGTAAACCTGTTTTCGCTTTGTCATTATGGGGTGTTCTCTGCAGATCCTCTCAAGCTCTGTCAGGTTGGATGGGGAGCATCGCTTCACAGCTATTTTCAGATCTCTCTAGAGACAATTAACTCATTAGGATCTGGGGTACCATGAGCGGTTCTTTAAAAAGTTACCATACCAAACTCTATAAGGACTTTACCTATCACATCTATAAACAGTCAAATTAATCATAAGCTCGTATCATACTGTATGATCATTCTGACCTGTCGTAACCTCCTTGCATCTGCAAAAATGCAAGCCTTACTTATGGTTCAGTAGCTAATTAAATGTGAACACAGGATAAACATACACACTTTGCACCAGTTATTGACTGGAGAATGAATACATTAAAACAGGTCCCTATTAGAATGACATCAACATGGAGAGAGAGAGAGGGGGACAGAGACGCTTAACATCTGTACTTTCAGAAACTACTCTGACCTTCGGTAACCATAGACTGCACATGAACCGCAGCCTGCTTTGAGTAAGAAATCATGAATGTATTTACGTGAAATGCGTGGAGAACGTTCTGCTGCCTGCAACATCCTCCAGCATGACCGGTTTGGCGGAAGGTCAGTCATGGTGTGGGGTGGCATTTCTTTGGGGGGCCGCACAGCCCTCCATGTGCTCGCCAGAGGTAGCCTGACTGCCATTAGGTACCGAGATGAGATCCTCAGACCCCTTGTGAGACCATATGCTGGTGCGGTTGGCCCTGGGTTCCTCCTAATGCAAGACAATGCTAGACCTCATGTGGCTGGAGTGTGTCAGATCTAGGATGTGTTATTTTAGTGTTCCCTTTATTTTTTTGAGCAGTGTATTATATTTTTATGCTTAAAGGGTAGTATCGAGAACCATGTAAGTACTATGTAAATCCCTAGTCACCAGTGGAGGCTTCTGAGGTGACGACGGCTCATAATAATGGCCGGAACGGAGTAAATGGAATGGCATTAAACACATTACCACAAGCCTGTCGTCCTCAATTAAGGTGCCACCAACCTCCTGTGTTAGTCACAATATATTTTAATTGATTTACTACCACGTAGTAACCATATAAATAAATTCAAGTCAATCAGCTGGGACCAAGAGACTGAAAAACAGCTTCTATCTCAAGGCCATCAGACTGCTAAACAGCCATCATTAACTCAGAGAGGCTGCTGCCTATATTGGGACCCAATCACTAGCCACTTTAATAAATGGATCACTAGTCACTTTAAACAATGCAACTTTAAATAATGCCACTTTAATAATGTTTACATATCTTACATTACTCATATCATCTATCATCTATTGCACCTTGCATATGCTGCTCGGCCATCGCTCATGCATAAATTTCACCCCTTTAAGTTTGTGTGTATTAGGTAGTTGTTGGGGAATTGTTAGGAACTAGAAGCACAAACATTTCGCTACACTCGCATTAACTTTTTATGGCTGCAGGGACAGTATTGAGTAGCTTGGATGAAAGGTGCCCATATCAAACGGCCTGCTCCTCAGTCATAGTTGCTAATATTTGCATATTATTATTAGTATTGGATAGAAACCACTCTGAAGTTTCTAAAACTGTTTGAATTATGTCTGTGAGTATAACAGAACTCATATAGCAGAAATTCCACTTCCTGTTTTTTTTCTGGAGGTGGCAGATTTTCAAGGTCTCATTGAAATTACAGCGAGATATGGATGAGTTTTCACTTCATACGCCTTCCACTAGATGTCAGCAGTCAATAGAACTTTGTCTGATGACACTAATGTGAAGGGGGGTCGATTGACACAGGAAATAGTCACCACAGCCATGAGTGGACCATGCTTTCAACAGGCGCGTTCACAGATGAAATACCTGCATTCCATCGCTCATCTGAAGTCATTCAAATTCTCCGGTTGGAACGTTATTCAAGATATATGTAAACAACATTCTAAAGATTGATTCAGTACATCGTTTGACATGTTTCTACTGACTGTTACGGAACTTTTGGACATTTCGTCACGTTATAGTGGACGAGCTTTGTGACTTTGGAATTGTTTACCAAACGCGCTAACTAAAGTAGCTAATTGGACATAAATAACGGACATTTTTGAACAAATCAAGCATTTATTGTGGACCTGGGATTTTTAGGACTGCATTCTGATGAAGTTCATCAAAGGTAAGGAAACATTTATCATGTGTTTTTTGGTTTCTGTTGACTCCAACATGGCGGCTAATATGGCTTCTGTTCTGAGCTCCACCTCAGATTATTGCATGGGTTGCTTTTTCCGTTAAAAAAAATTAAATCTGACACAGTGGTTGCATTAAGGATAGGTATATCTATAATTCCATATGTATAACTTGTATTGTCATCTACATTTATGATGAGTATTTCTGTTGAAACGATGTGACTATGCAAAATCACTTGATGTTTTTGGAACTAGTGAATCTAACGCGCCAGTGTAAACTCAGATTTTTTTATATAAATATGAACTTTATCAAACAAAACATGCATGTATTGTGTAAAATGAAGTCCTATGAGTGTCATCTGATAAAGATAATTCAAGGTTAGGGATTCATTTTATCTTTATTTCTGTTTTTTGTGAATGCTATATTTTGCTGGAAAATGGCTGTGCTTATTGTGGTTTGGTGGAGACCTAACATAATCGTTTGTAGTGCTTTCGCTGAAAAGCCTTTTTGAAATCGGACACTTTGTTGGGATTAACAACAAGAATAGCTTTAAAATGATATAAGACACATGTATGTTTTAGGAATTGTAATTATGAGATTTCTGTGGTTTGAATTTGGCGCCCTCTATTTTCACTGGTAGTTGTCATATCGATCCCAATATCGGGATTGCAGCAATAACAGGTTAACGTCTGCTAATCATGTATATTTGACCAATGACATTTGATTTGACAACATAGTCGGTTGAGAAATACCACCACATTGGATGACTCTGTCCTATAAAGATCACAGCAAATTTGTCTGTAATCTTACGTTGTTGTTTCATGGTACCACCTTCATACTTACAGGGTAGGTACAAGGTGAAAGGGCTGTAAAATGAATCCATTGCTAATACCATGAAATATGAGATACTTGCAGATCAACTGACGCTCTTTATGAATTTGTCTAATTATTGTGTAGACATAATGTACCAAGTCATTTTTCTGTAGTTAGCTAGGCATGTATGTTGTAACAAGGCTGTAAAATGAAGTAGTTTCTATTTCCAGGTAGATTCCAGGTAGATCCCATGAAGAGGACAGAAATATGTTCTAGATCTTACACTCAGAACCATGTGTTTCAATACTCCAGCAAATATATGGTTTCACCTCCTTTAAGGTGGTGGCAGCTCAGCTCCCAATAGTTGTAGTGTTACATAACACTTTGTTTTAAAGAATATGATTCCACGAAGAGGACAGCAAATCTGTCCTTGATCTTACCCTGTTGTTTCATGATACCAACTTCACATTTATAGGGTAGGTATGGGGTAAGAGAGCTGTAAAATTAAGCCATTGCTAGTACCATGTAAACACCAAATACTTTCAAGTTTACTGCAGTAATAGAACAAAGTGATCCACTTTGGCGAGGTGGAAACAAATCACAATTAAGACAAGTACACAACTCACTGAATTATAATATATATATATATATATAAACCTGAGGTAAATAGAAGTATATTGTATTATAAGACTAGCATAACAACAACCTTCCTTTTACCAAGTTCACGTGAAGCAACAGGGTAGTCTGTGTTTAATTTCACTGTGTATTAAAAACACAATTTGAGATGATTGTGAGGGGATTTCACCAGTGGGGAATTGTGCTTCCCGGGAAAATTGTGTCAGATGTTGCAACAGTAACCATTGGGGGTGGGGCTTAGTGTAGTGGCAATTGCATACATTTCTGTGTGAAAGGTTTTTCACAAAATGTGTTCTTGTACATGAATATGAAGCATACAAAGAAGACTAGCATAGGCCTACATTCCAATCATAAGCTAGCATAGAAGATTGCTAGCCTTGTCACTTGACAACAACAAAAATTCCTCAAGCATACATGTCAAAATGTCACGACCTTAGTTATTTTATTATGTCTTTGTTTTAGTATGGTCAGGGCGTGAGTTGGGTGGGTTGTCTATGTTCCGTTTTCTATGTTGTGTTTGCGTTTGGCCTGGTATGGTATGGTTCTCAATCAGAGGCAGGTGTCGTTAGTTGTCTCTGATTGAGAATCATACTTAGGTAGCCTTTTCCCACTTGTGTTTCGTGGGTGTTGATTTTCTGTTTTGTGTTTTATTTCACCGTTCAGGACTGTTTGTTTGTCGTTTTATTGTTTTTGTTTCAGTGTTCACTATTCGTATTAAAAATCAAGATGAACATTTACCACGCTGCGCTTTGGTCCTCTCCTTCATACCACGACCATTACACAAAATGTAATTCATACATGTCAAAATGTAATTCTGACATAAATCACTGATTCTACTAACGAAAGCATGTTGTTAACACTTGCTTTTTACACCATTATAAAGATAAACTTGTTGTAAATCCAGCCACAGTGTCCGATTTCAAAAAGGCCTTACGACGAAAGCACACCAAATGATTATGTTAGGTCAGTACCTAGTCACAGAAAAACACAGCAATTTTTCCAGCCAAAGAGAGGAGTCACATAAAGCAGAAATATAGATCAAATGAATCACTAACCTTTGATGATCTTCATCAGATGACACTCATAAGACATCATGTTACACAATACATGTTTTGTTCGATAAAGTTCATATTTCTATCCAAAAATCTCAGTTTACATTGGCGCATTATGTTCAGTAGTTCCAAAACATCCGGTGATTTTGCAGAGAGCCACATTAATTTACAGAAATACTCATAATAAACATTGATAAAAGATACAACTGTAATGCATGGAATTTTAGATCCACTTCTCCTTAATGCAACCGCTGTGTCAGATTTTTTTTTAACTTACCGAAAAAGCACACCATGCAATAATCTGAGTACAGAGCTCAGACAACAAAACAAGCCATTCAGACATCCGCCATTTTTGTGGAGTCCACAGAAGTCAGAAATAGCGTTATAAATATTCACTTACCTTTTGATGATCTTCATCAGAATGCACTCCCAGGAATCCCAGTTCCACAATAAATGTTTGTTTTGTTCGATAAAGTTCAGAATTTATGTCCAAAAACCTCCTTTTTGTTTGCGCGTTTAGTACACAATCCAAACTCGCGGGCAAGTCCAGGTGAAAGTTCAGACGAAAAATCATATTACAGTTCGTAGAAACATGTCAAGCAAAGTATAGAATCAATCTTTAGGATGTTTTTATCATAAATCTTCAATAATGTTTCAACCGGAGAATTCCTTTGTCTGTAGAAATGTGACGGAACACAGCTAACTCTCACGTGAGCGCACGTGATCAGCTCATGCCACTCTGGCAGACCTCTGACTCATTCAGCTCCCATTCCCCCCTCCTTCACAGTAGAAGCATCAAACAAGGTTCTAAAGACTGTTGACATCTAGTGGAAGCCTTAGGAAGTGCAATATGACCCCATAGACACATTCGATAGGCAATGACTTGAAAAACTACAAACAAAGAATTTTGGATTTTATCTCAGGTTTTTGCCTGCCATATGAGTTCTGTTATACTCACAGACATAATTTAAACAGTTTTAGAAACTTCATAGTGTTTTCCATCCAAATATACTAATAATATGCATATATTAGCACCTGGGCCTGAGTAGCAGGCAGTTTACTCTGGGCATCTTATTCATCCAAGCTACTCAATACTGCCCCCCAGTCCCAAAGAAGTTAAGGCATCCCCTTGCACCTCTCTGATTCAGAGTGGTTGGATTGAATGTGGAAGACACATTTCAGTTGGACTAGATATCCACCATCTCTGGCACAGCTGTGCCAAACTGCCACCACACCAAGTAGTTTGATTGTTTGTTTAACGATGATTGATCGCTAGCCACAGCTTTCAGCCTCTCCCTCACTTCTCTCTGAGCTCAGGGTCAGCCATGGGAGGTGCCTGCAAACTTACCTGTTCTTATAGTTGACCATAGAGTTTACTAGAGGGCACACCTGCCACAAATGCCACCTCCTTGCCTCAGACTGGGGGAATTCTGAACAGTACAGCAGCACAATGTTTGAAGTTTACATTTTGTCTTTTGATTTGAAGGTATAAAAAAATAAAGGTGGAATTTCACAAAATCACTTTCCCCCTGATTAGGCCCTATTCAGTATTGAGATAAGATGATTAAGTTTACTTATCTCAAATCTGAATGACCCATGTGGTTCAGCACAACAGTTTAGTCCTGAAGACTGGCTGTGTGGACTAAGACAGTGTTTTGACACACAGGAGACCTTGAGACCCAAGTTCACATCCATCTTCTCACATGAATACCAGTGCTGAATGCCCACTTTATACATGTTACCTCATGTTACCTCTGCTATAACTTACATAGCCCTAAATATGTTGATTGTAACATTATTTATAATTTCACAAAGTTGCCAGGCAACTGCAACCTGTAATTTGGACCAAAGTTTATTTCCCAATGTCTTCTTTAACATGTTAATACAAATATTGACAGAACATTCCATCAACAGTTATAATCAATCAATAGTTATACTATAAATCATTTGCAATTAAAAACCATTTGATTATATGAGAGACACAGTTTGCCAAAACATTATGTGTGTGTTTTGTTGCTGCCCTTCATATAAACTGAAACAGCAGAAAGTGTTTTCACAACACTCTGTTAAAAACACAATTATTTAGGCCCACAATTACTCAAACACATTGGGTGTTTGAGTACTTCCATTCTGTTTTGAAACCAATTCAGTGTATCACTACACTTACATTCGGTTTACATTCAAACACTCAACAAACACTAGATCTCCATTCAGGTGCACTACTTTCATGGGTTTACTACACAATGATGGTGTTTTGAGACGTTCTATTTTAACAGTGCAGTGAAGAAATCTACCTGGAATGTACGTGGAAACAGACAACACTTAATTTTACAGCCCTGTTACAGCACACATACCTAGCAACTATAAGAAAATTACTTTGTACATTATGTCTTCACAATAATTAGACTAAATCATAAACAGGGTCAGTCGATCTGCAAGTATCTCGTATTTACAGTTGAAGTCGGAAGTTTACATACACCTTAGCCAACTACATTTAAACTCAGATTTTCACAATTCCTGACATTTAATCCTAGTAAAAATGCCCTGTCTTAGGTCAGTTAGGATCACCACTTAATTTTAAGAATGTTAAATGTCAGAATAATACTAGAGAGAATGATTTATTTTAGTTTTCATCTCATTCCCAGTAGGTCAGAAGTTTACATACACTCAATTAGTATTTGGTAGCAATGCGTTTAAATTGTTGAACTTGGGTCAAACATTTCAGGTAGCCTTCCACAACCTTCCCACAATAAGTTGGATGAATTTTGGCCCATTCCTCCTGACAGAGCTGGTGTAACTGAGTCAGGTTTGTAGGCCTCCTTGCTCGCACACGATTTTCCAATTCTGCCCACAAACTTTCTACAGGATTGAGGTCAGGACTTTGTGATGGCAACTCCAATACCTTGACTTTGTTGTCCTTAAGCCATTTTGCCACAACTTTGGAAGTATGCTTGGGGTCATTGTCCATTTGGAAGACCCATTTACGACCAAGCTTTAACTTCCTCACTGATGTCTTGAGATGTTGCTTCAATATATCTGCATAATTTTCCATCTTCATGAAGCCATCTATTTTGTGAAGTGCACCAATCCCTCCTGCAGCAAAGCACCCCCACAACATGATATTGCCCCCCCCCCATGCTTCACGGTTGGGATGGTGTTCTTTGGCTTGCAAGCCTCCCCATTTTTCCTCCAAACATAACAATGGCTATTATGGCCAAACAGTTCTGTTTTTGTTTCATCAGATCAGAGGACACTTCTCCAAAAAGTACGATCTTTGTCCCCATGTGCAGTTGCAAACTGTAGTCTGGCGGTTTTGGAGCAGTGGCTTCTTCCTTGCTGAGCGGCCTTTCAGTTTATGTCGATATAGGACTCGCTTTACTGTGGATATAGATACTTTTGTACCTGTTTCCTCCAGCATCTTCACAAGGTCCTTTGCTGTTGTTCTGGGATTGATTTGCACTTTTCGCACCAAAGCACATTCATCTCCAGGTGACAGAATGCATCTGATTCCTGAGCGGTATGACGGCTGCGCGGTCCCATGATGTTTATACTTGCATACTATTGTTTGTACCGATGAACGTGGTACCTTCAGGCATTTGGAAAATGCTCCCAAGGATGAACCAATTGTAGAGGTCTACAATTGTTTTTCTGAGGTCTTGGCTGATTTATTTGGATTTCCCCATGATGTCAAGCAAAGAGGCACTGAGTTTGTAGGTAGGCCTTGAAATACATCCACAGGTACACCTCCAATTGACTCAAATGATTCACCAACTACTTTGCAGACAGAGTTCAGTGTGTCAAATCGGAGGGCATGTTGTCCGGTCCTCTGGCAGTCTCTATGGGGGTGCCACAGGGTTCAATTCTCGGGCCGACTCTTTTCTCTGTATATATCAATGTTGTTGCTCTTGCTGCGGGTGATTCCCTGTTCCACCTCTATGCAAACGACACCATTCTGTACACTTCTGGCCCTTCCTTGGACACGGTGCTATCTAACCTCCAAAGGAGCTTCAACGCCATACCGTGGCCTCCAACTGCTCTTAAACGCTAGTAAAAGCAAATGCATGCTTTTCAACCGTTCGCTGCCTGCACCCGCACGCCCGACTAGCATCACCACCCTGGATGGTTCCGACCTAGAATATGTGGACATCTATAAGTACCTAGGTGTCTGGCTAGACTGTAAACTCTCCTTCCAGACTCATATCAAACATCTCCAATCCAAAATCAAATCTAGAATTGGATTTCAATTTCGCAACAAAGCCTCCTTCACTCACGCCGCCAAACTTACCCTAGTAAAACTGACTATCCTACCGATCCTCGACTTCGGCATCTACAAAATGGCTTCCAATACTCTACTCAGCAAACTGGATGCAGTTTATCACAGTGCCATCCGCTTTGTTACTAAAGCACCTTATACCACCCACCACTGCGACCTGTATGCTCTTGTCGGCTGGCCCTCGCTACATATTCGTCGCCAGACCCACTGGCTCCAGGTCATCTACAAGTCCATGCTAGGTAAAGCTCCTCCTTATCTCAGTTCACTGGTCACGATGACAACACCCACCCATAGCACGCGCTCCAGCAGGTGTATCTCACTGATCATCCCTACAGCTAACACCTCATTTGGCCGCCTTTCCTTCCAGTTCTCTGCTGCCTGTGACTGGAACGAATTGCAAAAATCGCTGGAGTTGGAGACTTTTATCTCCCTCACCAACTTTAAACATCTGCTATCTGAGCAGCTAACCGATCGCTGCAGATGTACATAGTCCATTAGTAAATAGCCCACCCAATTTACCTACCTCATCCCCATACTGTTTTTATTTATTTACTTTTCTGCTCTTTTGCACACCAGTATCTCTACCTGCACATGACCATCTGATAATTTATCACTCCAGTGTTAATCTGCTAAAATTGTAATTATTCGCCTACCTCCTCATGCCTTTTGCACACAATGTATATAGACTCTTTTTTTCTTTTTTTCTACTGTGTTATTGACTTGTTTATTGTTTACTCCATGTGTAACTCTGTGTTGCTGTCTGTTCACACTGCTATGCTTTATCTTGGCCAGATCGCAGTTGTAAATGAGAACTTGTTCTCAACTAGCCTACCTGGTTAAATAAAGGTGAAATAAAAAAATAAAATAAAAAATAAAAAAATGTTGTCAATTAGCCTATCAGAAGCTTCTAAAGCCATGACATCATTTTCTTGTATTTCTCCAAGCTGTTTAAAGGCACAGTCAACTTAGTGTAAACTTCTGACCCACTGAAATTGTGATACAGTGAATTATAAGTGAAATAATCTGTCTGTAAGCAATTGGAAACATTACTTGTGTCATGCACAAAGTAGATGTCCTAACCGACTTGACAAAACTATAGTTTGTTAACAATGCATTTGTGCAATGGTTGAAAAAGGAGTTTTAATGACTCCATCCTAAGTGTATGTAAACTTCCGACTTCAACTGAATATGGTATTAACAAAGGCTTCATTTTACAGCCCTCTTACTCTGTACCTACCCTGTAATTGTGAAGGGGGTATTATCTGTGGTGGTTCATTTCTTTAGTATATAATGAGGAGAGTTAAATGTATCACATAAGTCAGAGTTATACTTAAACTACATATTTTTTTCACTCATTACTAAGGGAGCAGGTCAATACAACACACACATATAAAGTGAATAGATTGAGTGCTATACAATAATGATGGCTGGTTGACGAATCACCCTCAGATGATTCGTTGAGAGCCCCGAGACAAAGATACAAAGGTATTTTATAACCAAGATACAACCCCTTCAAGCTACATGACAAACAATAGATGTATGGAATGAGTCACAAGGTTAAGATTTGTATGAAATATACTTATAATTCACAGCAGACAGTATCTGCTGTAAAAACTGTTCTCATTGTGTAGAAACCATGGTCTGGTCTTGGGGTCATCTCTCCCTGGTACCATATAGAACAGAAACATGAACTCATGCTCTGGAATGGGTCTCTTTAGGTTGTATCACCCAAAAGACATCGTAAATCTCCTGTCAGTGTTAAATCTCCTAGAGACCCACTTTCAGTTCACACAGACACAATAGAGTTAAAAGAACACTCTATTCTGCTGCAGAAAACAACCATTTGATGCAATAAAAGTATTTTAACATAATCTTGTAATTTTGCTCTCACAGATCACAGCCAGATTTGCTGTCGTCTTTATGGGACAGTTATCCAATATAGTGGTATTTCACAAGTAACTACGTTGTATCTACCTGGAAACAGACACCACTTAATTTTACAGCCTTTTTATTACAAACATACTGTACATGGTAACTAAATGCAAAGTACATACTGTAGGAACAATGTGAGAGAATAATAAAGCCAGGAGGATTGACTTACAGGTATTTCTATGGTTACTACATGGTAATAAATAAATCATATCACATATACATTTTGATTAGGGATTTACATCGTAAGTACCTTGTACTTATAAGGTTCTCAATACTAACTTTGGGACAAAAAATATACTATATAATTACATTTTGTTACTTTGTAATTGCTAAGATAGTATGTAGTACTTACTTGCTCTGTTCCTAGTAAATATGTTTGAGACTAAATAGTACCATGTATTTTTGTTATTAGGTATTTACCTAGGTATTACCTAGTAGTTACCCGGCTATAAAATGAAGGGTTACCAGCTGGCCTATACTTTGCATTTCCTCTTTCTGACATGTTTCTCAAAACCAAGAATTACAACCTCCTTCTCAAAAAATGTAAACTCTCAAATCTCCTGAACTAAAACCAATTCCTTTTAACAATATTAACAATATACTGCCTGTGTCTCTGACTGTGTCTCAGTAAATCATGACAGAGAGGGGTGAAAAATGACTAGAGAACGCAGACATGAAAGGTTTAATAAAACAAAAGGTGATTACAGCAATTTTACGCTAGCAGCCTCCCGTTGGAGTGAGTACCCAGGGGATCAAGGCCTAATCCATTAGATTGTGGGGGCATGATGGAGAAGATTAGGGCTGAGTCCCACATGGCACTCTATTCCCTTTATAGTGCACAACTTTTGACCAGTACCTATTGAGTTCTGGTCAGAAGTTATCTACTACATTATAGGGTGCAGGCAGACATTTGTGACACATGGTTTGTCATTCCCATGTTTGATATTCCTTTCCTTTTTAAAATTTGAGACATCTTGCCTTGCAGAGTCAGCTAAATTGTTTAAGTTTTAGTTTAGCGGAGGAGGATGAGGGGGGGGAGACAAAGAAAAGGAAGAAAAAGAAGAACAAGATGTGAACAATTGTCAGATATTGTCAACCTTTAGATGATTATAATGAAATGGGCATTTCCTGTCTTGACTTGGCTACATTTTTCTCTTACTGTAGTGGGATATGGACTTATAGTCAGAACGGTAGGCCTGTTTTAGATCTCTCTAATTCTGTTTCATGTTTGTGCTGGTGTTGTCCTGCTAGATCTGTGCTTGATATTCACTTCGGAAATAACAAGTGTTGTAGACGGGTTGTGGTATCATATGTTGCATACCAAATGACACCCTATTGGGAATAGGGTGCAATTTGGGATGCAACTATACTGTCAGTCAAAATTACAAGGCTGAGGGAGTGGGAGACAGATCAGGGAAACAGGGAGTATCAATCATAAAGTAAACATGAAGGACTATCATTATCTATATTTAACAGAATCTTTATATACAATCACAACCTAAATTATTGTCACCTTTGATAAAGATGAGCAAAACATATTGTATAAAGTAAATAATACAAAATGCTTAGCTATATTGTATGCTAAAATAAACGAGACAATTATATCCTTTTACACTAATAGTACTGGTCAAAGAAAAATATTTTATAAAACAAATCTCAAAGATATAGCTCACAATGATTGGCACACCTGTTTTCAATACAGCACTGAGCCTTTTTCTAACATGGTTTATGAGATTGGAGAACACATTGGGTGGGATCTTAGACCATTCCTGATATTCTTGTCTGCGCTTACGGATTGCCCTCTTCAATTCAAACCACAGGTCATCAGTGGGTTTCAAGTCCAAAAAGTGGGACACCCATTGCAAAATGTTGATTTTGTGGTCAATTAACCTTTTTTTTGTGGACTTTGATGTGTGCTTGGGGTTATTGTCTTGCTGGAAGATCCACTACTGGCCAAGTTTCCGCCTCCTGGCTGAGGCTGACAGAATTTTTGCTAAAATATCCTTTTAATGGGTAAAGTTCACGATGCCGTTGACCTTATCAAGGCCCCAGGACCATTGGAAACAAAATAGCCCCATACATCAACGATCCACCACCATATTTTACACTAGGTATGGGGTTATTTTCTGTACATGCATTGTCCTTTCAACGCCAAACCCACCACTGGTGTGCGTGGCCAAAGAGCTATTTTCGTGTCATCCAACAAATGTAAACACATGGAGTTTGCTAAATGGCATTGACACTTGGATTAGAACCAATGCTATTGTCAGATGGCATGAAAATATAGCTCTTTGGCCAACCACACAAGTGATGGGTTTGGCGTTGAAAGAACAGTGCATACAGTATGCAGAAAATAACCCCATACCTACTGTAAAATATGGTGGAGGATCTTTGATGTTATGAACATTGCTACGCATTCCATCATCCTCTAGTCTAGTATGTTCCATTGTTGAATCTGTCTTTTTGAATTTCCTTTGATGAGACCTGGCAGCTCGAGGGGGGTGAGTGTCTGTGTCAATCTCAGGTATTTAGGGTCTGTGTGATGACTGTCCCTCGAAGCTCAAATGCTCTGTGCCTCAAAGGCTGTCTTTCATGTGTTTGGTTTTCAAAGGCGTCTCCTTCTCCTCCCTGCCAAAACTATCCCACATGGAGCCATGAGCTGGTAATGTCACATGTTTTAAACATAGACCTTTCAAAATTACCAAGTCAAACCAGGTAAAGTGAGATATCGACCAGAATCAGAAAGCCTTTGGTCCTTGTGTAAAAGTGCATAGCTGGTCCCCATATCCTGAAGTAGAGCAGCAAAACAGGACGGAATATCCGGATGGCCTTGAACTAAATATTGCTAACTATGGATAATTGTGACAGCCATGTGTCATGTCTTTTTCAGTCTTTGAAAATCTTTTCACTACCTACTCCCTTGGTGGCTGCCTCCCTTTTTTGTGGTCACAACTAATGTATTAATTGCCAGAGGCGACCACAAAGTGTCTGGATCCAATATGAGATTCTAGTGGAACTCCATTAGAAATCCAGGTTGTGCACTGATGGCTGATAGGACAAAGGGATTCACACCCTGAGTAAAGGTCTTTCTAAATAATAATAATACAGTTAGCGGAGATGAGTATGCAACTTTCTTTTTCATTCATAAGGACAAGGGATTACAAATAAAGATGCATGAAATATGACCTATTTATATGATTAGTATATAAATATATAGGCAAATAGCATCAAACCCTGTACTGTCAAATCCCTATGTTCCAGAATACACCTCTCTGCCTCCCTTTAAGGGCATCACTGGAGATGTGCCCTGTTGCGTTTCATTACCGCATAAAAGGGAAAAAGCGACAACATAATAACCTTATCAGTAACAGATGAGTGAGATGTTCAAAGGGACGTTCTGCCTCGCTGCGTTGCCTGCCTGTCTGACCTGCAAAGGGAAGCTGGTCTGATCAAAGATATCTGAAACAGGATGGTTCTGGTGCAACTCAGGTCTCATTGCCCACAGGTCAGAAAATAATATCCAAATTGCTACACAAAGGTGCCACTAGCTAACTGACAGGTGGCACATCTAAAGGGGGATGCCCTTCACTCGCCCGTGGTGGGACGTTGGTTGCCTACTGATCACGAATAAGCATCTGGCACTATGGGCTTGATTGTGGGGCTTATTTTTTAGGACGGGATGTTCTGTGCACCCGCAATGTACTCACAATGCTTGAATCTGATGAACCATTGAATTGAATGACTCATTCATCTGTCTGTTGTGTGCAAATTTCTGATGTAACAGTTGAACATATAAAGCTGTATTACACTTGGCCATGGCAGGAACACAATGCCTTGTTGCAGACAGGGTCATTGTCACGTTCATCAATCCAATCCATGAGTGAACTTGTAAATATGTTGACAATAAAGTTCATTTTTACTGTAATTTGATGCATAGGGTATGTGATGGATGGACCTTTATAAAGTATTCTTGTGTTGCTTATTTACAATTTTGAAGTCTGAAATTATCTCTTTGTAACCATAACAACAACTTATCTGTCAAACAAGGCCGTCCATAATAGAACCCTGACATATGAAGACAAACTCATTTCAATGGTGGAGTCTTGAGTTCCAAGGTCTTTCAAGTGATTCAATAATTTCCTGGATGATTTTTTCTTAGATAAAAGCTAAGCTTATTCACATCAATGACATCAAAGGTTGTTTTTTACTATGAACCCATCTGTCTGTCATTTACAGTGCCTTCAGAAAGTATTCATACCTGTTGACTAATTCCACATTTTGTTGTTTACATCCTGAATTAAAAATGAATTGAATGGATGTTTTCTTTCACCCGTCTACACACAATACCACATAATGACAAAGTGAAAACATGTTTGTCAAATTTTTTTTTGCAAATGTATTGAAAATTAAATACAGAAATGTTGAATTTACGTAACTATTCACACACCCGAGTCAATACTTTGTAAATGCACCTTTGTCAGCAATTACGGCTGTCAGTCTTTCTGGATAAATTTCTAAGAGCTTTCCACACCTGGATTGTGGAACATTTTCCAATCTTTCATAGACAACCATTTTCAGGTCTTGCCATAGATTTTCAAGTAGATTTAAGTCAAAACTGTAACTAGCTCCATTCCGCCTCTTTTTTTTTATCCTGAAATAAATCACAGTCAGTGTCACCAGCAAAGTACCCCCCACACCATCCCACCTCCTCCACCATGTTTCACGGTGGGAACCCCATATGTGTACATTGTCCATTCACCTACTCCGCTTCTCACAAAGACACAGCCGTTGGAACCAAAAACCATTGCTTGTGTTTCTTGGACCAAGCAAGTCTATTCTTCTTATTGGTGTCCATTAGTAGTTGTTTCTTTGCAGCAATTCGACCATGAAGGCCTGATTCATGCAGTCTCCTCTGAACAGTTGATGTTGAGATGTGTCTGTTATTTGAACTCTGTGAAGCATTTATTTGCAATTTCTGAGGCTGGTAACTCTAATGAACTTATTCTCTGCAGCAGAGGTAATGCTGGATCTTCCTTTCCTGTGGCGGGCCTCGTGAGAGCAAATTTCATCATAGCGCTTGATGGTTTTTGCGACTGCACTTTAAGAAACTTTCAGAGTTCTTTAAAAGTTCTGTATTGACTGACCTTCACTTCTTAAATAAATGATGGACTGTCGTTTCTCTTTGCTTGTTTGAGCTGTTCTTGCCATAATATGGACTTGGAATTTTACCAAATAGGGCTATCTTCTGTATACCACCCCTACCTTGTCACAACACAACTGATTGGCCCAACGGGAAAGGGAAAGAAATTCCACAAATGAACTTTTAACAAGGTACACCTGTTAATTGAAATGCATTCCAGGTGACTACCTCATGAAGCTGATTGAGAGAATGCCAAGAGTGTGCAGAGCTGTCATCAATGCAAAGGGTGGCTACTTTGAAGAATTTCAAATTGAAAATATATTTTGATTTGTTTAACACTTTTTTGGTTACTACATGATTCCATATGTTCATAGTTTTGATGTGTTCACTATTATTCTACAATGTAGAAAATAGTAAAAATACAGAAAAACCCTTGGTGTTTCCAAACTTTTAACTGGTACTATAATTCTACTTTGACGTTATGGGGTAATGTGGGTAGAACAGTGAAACAAAACATAAATTTAACCTTTTTGGAATAGGGGGCAGCATTTTCACTTTTGGATGAATAGCGTGCCCAGAGTGAACTGCCTCCTACTCTGTCCCAGATGCTAATATATGCATAGTATTATTATTATTGGATAGAAAACACTCTGAAGTTTCTAACTGTTTGAATGATGTCTGTGAGTATAACAGAACACATATGGCAGGCGAAAACCTGAAAAAAATTCAACCAGGAAGTGGGACATCTGAGGTTTGTAGTTATTCAAAGCTTGGCTTACCGAATACACATTGAGATATGGATGAGGTTGCACTTCCTAGGGCTTCCACTAGATGTCAACCATCTTTAGAAATTGGTTTGAGGAATCTACTATAAAGGAGGGGCTCTTGAGACCTCTTTGAGTCAGTGGTCTGGCAGAGTGCCTTGGTCTCATGACGCGCGCTCCCAACAGAGTTTACCTCTCGTTCCAGTACTTTTCTGAAGACAAAGGAATTCTCCGGTTGGAACATTATTGATGTTTTATGATAAAAGCATCCTAAAGATTGATTCCAGACATCGTTTGACATGTTTCTAAAGGACTGTAACGGAACTTTTCGAGTTTTTGTCTGGACGAAGTGCCTGTGCCTCATGAAGATGGATTACTGGGCTGAACACGCTAACAACAAGTGGCTATTTGGACATAAATTATGTAACTTTATGGAACAAACTGGGATTCCTGAGAGTGCCTTCTGGTGAATATTTATGGTGTTTGTTCTAACTTTGCTGATTCCAAAATGGCGGATATTCCTCTGGCTGTTTTGGCTTCTGAGCGCCGTACTCAGATTAGGCTTTTTCCGTAAAAATAATTGAAATCTGACACAGCGGATGCATTAAGGAGAAGTCTATCTTTAATTCTGTGAATAACACTTGTATCTTTTATCAATGTTTATTATGAGTATTTCTGCAAAATCACTGGATGTTTTAGAATCAAAACATTACTGCACGTAAGGCGCCAATGTAAACTGAGATTGTTGGATATAAATATGCACATTATCGAACAAAACATACATGTATTGTGTAACATGATGTCCTATGAGTGTCATCTGATGAAGATCATCAAAGGTTAGTGATTCATTTTATGTATATTTCTGCATTTTGTGACTCCTATCTTTGGCTGGAAAAATGGCTGTGTGTTTTTGTTACTTGGCTCTGACCTAACATAATCATATGTTGTGCTTTAGCTGTAAAGCATTTTTGAAATCAGACACGATGGGTAGATTAACAAGATCTTTATATTTCATTTGCTGTATTGGACTTGTTAATCTGTGAAAGTTACATATTTCAAAAAAATATCTTTGAATTTCGCACGCTGCCTTTTCAGCTGAATGTTGTCGAGGGGTTCCCAGTGCTAGAAAGGTTAATGGATTTTAAATGAAGGCTGTAACACAACAAAATATGTTAAAAGTCTAGGGGTGTGAATACTTTCTACAGCCACTGTAATTGACATGACAAGAGCTTATTGAATGATAAATCCCAATGTTAGACATGCAGAACAGTGAAAGGCAGTGAAACAGTGAAAGTACTTTTTGCTTTGCACTAGCCAGCCTGGAGTGCCAGATGGGTTTGCACTTCTGTTTATTTTGGTACTATTGTGCCAGACAAGATTAATGAAGCACAGCTTACGTTTTTTTTAATTATTTGAACCCAGGTCTCACAGTGGCTGGCTTTGGACATAAGACAACACAGTGGTAACAGTGACATGGCTGCCTCAGGGTTCCTACGTTGCTCCTCTTGTGTTACGTGTATTAATTAATGTGTGTGCAAGCGTGTGTGAGTGTGTGTAATGTGTTTAAAAATACATTCTATTGATTAGTGTGTGGAAGGAAGCCTCACTTAGGGTCCAAGGGTCTATGTTTTAGATGCAATAGATATAAATTCTTGAATGATATGTGTCATACCACAAATGCAGCAAGACATTGAAGTCCACTGAAAATATGGGTGTTTACTATATGTAACATCTGACACTATGTTCTTGGGGGAAATGGAGAACATTATATTTATATTTCCATGATGTTTCAAACAAATGTAGATGCAGAACATCAATAGATTCTTCACACAGTTTACCACCTCTGAAGAAACACGTTTGAGTCAATTGTAAATGTGGGCATTTATGTCACAACTGACCACATTTTCTTGGGGGAAGAAGGATAATCCTGTTAATGTAATGCAGCCTACAGGTACATTATGTTTGCATAATGTTCAGACTAATGTAGAAGCATGCAGCACTTCAAACAACTTGAAGTGTACGATCATGATTTACTCTAGACTTGTTGTCCTCCTCTTAAGCCCTCCTCTCCATGGTGATTCTAACCATAAACACTCTTCTCATCTCAACAAAATGTACAAGGGTCACTCATATAATTGGCTCATATGCAATCTAAATGAGTTTTTGGGGTTGTTGACTTTTAATTACTTCAAGGAAGTTGGAGGTTGGTAGGGGGTATTGGTTTAAAAGTTCTTTGATCTTGAAATGAGAGAACACCATCAGGAATCTGGTTTCCAATTGATTCCGCTCAAACACATATTTAATGATACCTAATGTGTTTATAAATGAATAAATAACCATTCATAACCCTCTACAGGATCAGTGTCCCCCCCCCCCCGAAGGGGAGTCAGGAGTCAGCTAATCTGGAGTCCAATCAATGAGACGAGATTGGAGATGTTGGTTAGAGCTGCCTTGCCCTATACAAAACTCACAAAATTTGAGTTTGCTTTTCACAAGAAGCATTGCCTGATGTGAACCATGCCTCGAACAAAAGACATCTCAGAAGACCTAAGATTAAAAATAGCTGACTTGCATGAAGCTGGAAAGGGTTACAAAAGTATCTCTAAAAGCCTTGATGTTCATCAGTCCACGGTAAGACAAATTGTCTATAAATGGAGAAAGTTCAGCACTGTTGCTACTCTCCCTAGGATTGGCCGTCCTGCAAAGATGACTGCAAGAGCACAGCGCAGAATGCTGAATGAGGTTAAGAAGAATCCTAGAGTGTCAGCTAAAGACTTACAGAAATCTCAGGAACATGCTAACATCTCTGTTGACGAGTTTACGATACGTAAAACACTAAAAAATAATGGTGTTCATGGGAGGACACCACGGAAGAAGCCACTGCTGTACAAAATAAATATTGCTGCACGTCTGAAGTTTGCAAAAGTGCACATGGATGTTCCACAGCTTTCTAGTAAAATGTTATGTGGACAGATGAAACTACAGTTGAATTGTTTGGAAGGAACACACAACACTATGTGTGGAGAAAAAAAGGCACAACACAGCAACATCAAAACCTCATCCCAACTGTAAAGTACGGTGGATGGTGCATCATGGTTTGGGCAGCTTTGCTGCCTCAGGGCCTGGACAGCTTGCTATCATCGACGGAAAAATGAATTCCAGAGTTTATCAAGACATTTTACAGGAGAAAGTTAGGTTCTATGTCCACCAATTGAAGCTCAACAGAAGTTTGGTGATGCAACAAGACAACAACCCAAAACAAAGAAGTAAATCAACAACAGAATGGTTTCAACAGAAGAAAATATGCCTTCTGGAGTGGCCCAGTCAGAGTACAGACCTCAACCCGATTGAGCTGCTGTGGCATGATCTCAAGAGAGCAATTTGGTGTTTGTCCCATTTTGTGAATTCTTGGTTGCTGAGCGGACCACAGACCTCACAGCCATGAAGGGCAATGGGTTCTATAACTGGTTCAAGTATTTTTTGCCAGATCCTAATTGGTATGTCGAATTTGATGTTCCTTTTGATGGCATAGAAGGCTCTTCTTGCCTTGTCTCTCAGATCATTCACAGCTTTGTCGAAGTTACCTGTAGAGCTGATGTTTAGACGGAGGTATGTATAGTTTTACTGTCAGGGCCTAGGTCTGACAGAATCTGTGCAGAAGATCTAGGTGCTGCTGTAGGCCCTCCTTGATTGGGGACAGAAGAACCAGATCATCACCAAACAGTAGACAATTACTTCAGATTCTAGTAGGGTGAGGCCGCGTGCTGCAGACTGTTCAAGTACCCTTGCCAATTCTTTGATATATATGTTGAAAAGGGTGGGGCTTAAGCTGCATCCCTGTCTCACCCCATGGCCTTGTGGAAAGAAATGTGTGTTTAGCCAATTTTAACTCCCTATTATTGTTTGTGTACATGAATTTCATAATTTTCCCCCGACACCACTTTCCATCAATTTGTATATCAAATGTAATGTATTTATATAGCCCTTCTTACATCAGCTGATAACTCTAAGTGCTGTACAGAAACCCAGCCTAACACCCCTAACAGCAAGCACTGCAAAACTCCCTAGGAAGAAACCTAGAAAACCCAGGAAGAACCTAGAGAGGAACCAGGCTATGAGGGGTGGCCAGTCCTCTTCTGGTTGTGCCGGGTGGAGATTCTAACAGAACATGGCCAAGATGTTCAAATGTTCATAAATGACCAGTATGGACAAGTAATAGTAGTCACAGTGGTTGTCGAGGGTGCAACAGGTCAGCACGGCCAGGTGGACTGGGGACAGCAAGGAGTCATCATGCCAGGTAGTCCTGAGGCATGGTCCTAGGGCTCAGGTCCTCCGAGAGAGAGAAAGAGAGAAAGAGAGAATTAGAGAGAGCATACTTAAATTCACACAGGACACCGGATAAGACAGGAGTAATACTCCAGGTATAACTAACCCTAGCCCCCCGACACAAACTACTGCAGCATAAATACTGGAGGCTGAGACAGGAGGGGTCAGGAGACACTGTGGCCCCATCCGATGATACCCCCAGACAGGGCCAAACAGGCAGGATATAACCCAACCCACTTTTCCAAAGCACAGCCCACACCACTAGAGGGATATCTTCAACCACCAACTTACCATCCTGAGACAAGGCCGAGTATAGCCCACAAAGATCTCCGCCATGGCACAAGCCAAGGGTGGCGCCAACCCAGACAGGAAGACCACGTCAGTGACTCAACCCACTCAAGTGACGCACCCCTCCTAGGGACGGCATGGAAGAGCACTAGTAGGCCAGTGACTCCGCCCCTGTAATAGGGTTAGAGGCAGAGAATCCCAGTGGAGAGAGGGTACCGGCCAGGCAGAGACAGCAAGGGTGGTTCGTTGCTCCAGTGCCTTTCCATTCACCTTCACACTCCTGGGCCAGACTACACTCAATCATAGGACCTACTGAAGAGATGAGTCTTCAATAAAGACTTAAGGGTTGAGACCGAGTCTGCATCTCTCACATGGGTAGGCAGACCATTCCATAAAAATGGAGCTCTATAGGAACAATTAGGAGGCCTGCGTATTGTGACCGTAGCGTACGTGTAGGTATGTACGGCAGGACCAAATCGGAAAGATAGGTAGGAGCAAGCCCATGTAATGCTTTGTAGATTAGCAGTAAAACCTTGAAATCAGCCCTTGCCTTGACAGGAAGCCAGTGTAGGGAGGCTAGCACTGGAGTAATATGATCACATTTTTGGGTTCTAGTCAGGATTCTAGCAGCCGTATTTAACACTAACTGAAGTTTATTTAGTGCTTTATCCAGTAGTGTGGGAGCAAGCGGTACATAAAGGGACAAACATAATACTGTACCACAAGAGGAAGATACACTTAGAGTGCATTTGCCATTCTGGTAAAATGCATTGTCTATTGTATAGGACAGGAAACCAAAGTTAGGCCATGAGAGCATAGGACAGCTGGACATACCAAGGTCAGAGGGACATACAAAGGAGGGGGTCAACCAAATGACCAACGGATGGACTATAGACACAGGGCATATATTTTTAGGACATGAAGAGAAGAGACACATAGTCTACTAGTCCTAATAAGGACAGACATACCAAAGAACACACCAAGCTAAAACATAAGGGGCCCCATAGGATAAGATGGGCATGTATTATTTTTGGGACATGAAGAGGTCCTGTCACCATTATGGCCTGATGGCTCTCATGGCCTTACTTTGGTTTCCTTTCCTATACAATAGACAATGCATTTCACCAGAATGGCAAATGCACTCTAAGACTGAAAGCAGATATGGGCGTTATTGGGCGTGAACAAGCAGGATGCACAGATTGGGATATGATGGTGGCAGATGGACTGAGGGAAGTAACTTCATTTGCATGTGGGATGGACTCATATGTTGTATGTGTATAAAAACAGAGCCAGTGCTCTGGAAAAGGGTGTGTTCCGCGGACCATCTAGGCTTCTGATATGTTTGTATTACAAGCCTATATTGAATTCACAAGTTCTTGTAAGTGTTATATTTTGTAACGATCCTCCACGACAGTAGCCGGAAAGTAGAGCATTCCAGTAGTCTAACAAAAGCATGGATACATTTTTCTGCATCATTTTTGGTCAGAAAGTTTCTGATTTTTGCAATGTTACGTAGATGGAAAAAAGCTGTCCTTGAAACAGTCTTGATATGTGTCACACCCTGACCATAGTTTGCTTTGTATGTTTCTATGTTTTGTTTGGTCAGGGTGTGATCTGAGTGGGCATTCTATGTTGTGTGTCTAGTTTGTCTTTTTCTGTGTTTGGCCTGATATGGTTCTCAATCAGAGGCAGGTGTTAGTCATTGTCTCTGATTGGGAGCCATATTTAGGTAGCCTGTTTGGTGTTGGGTTTTGTGGGTGATTGTCTCCTGTGTCAGTGTTTGTACCACACGGGACTGGTTTGGGGTTTTCACATTTATTGTTTTTGTAGTTTATTCATGCATAGTTTTCTTATTAAAAACAAACATGAATTTCAACCACGCTGCATTTTGGTCCTCCTCTCCTTCACCAGACGAATCCCGTTACAATATGTTCGTTCAAAGAGAGATCAGGGTCCAGAGTATTGCCGAGGTCCTTCACAGTTTTATTTGAGACGACTGTACAACCATTAAGATTAATTGTCAGATTCAACAGAAGATCTCATTGTTTTTTGGGACCTAGAACAAACATCTCTGTTTTGTCCGAGTTTAAAAGTAGAAAGTTTGCAGCCATCCACTTCCTTATGTCTGAAACACAGGCTTCTAGCAAGGGCGATTTTGGTGCTTCACCATGTTTCATTGAAATGTACAGCTGTGTGTCATCCACATAGCTGTGTGTCATCCGCATAGCAGTGAAAGTTAACATTATGTTTTCGAATGACATCCCCAAGAGGTAAAATATATAGTGAAAACAATAGTGGTCCTAAAACGGAACCTTGAGGAACACCGACATTTACAGTTGATTTGTCAGACGACAAACCATTCACAGAGACAAACTGATATCTTTCCGACAGATAAGATCTAAACCAGGGGCCAGACCTTGTCCGTGTAGACCAATTTGGGTTTCCAATCTCTCCAAAAGAATGTGGTGATCGATGGTATCAAAAGCAGTACTAAGGTCTAGGAGCACGAGGACAGATGCAGAGCCTCGGTCTGATGCCATTAAAAGGTAATTTACCACTTCACAAGTGCAGTCTCAGTGCTATGATGGGGTCTAAAATCAGACTGAAGCATTTCATATGCATTGTTTGTCTTCAGGAAGGCAGTGAGTTGCTGCGCAACAGCCTTTTCTAAACATTTTGAGAGGAATGAAAGATTCGATATAGGCCGATAGTTTTTTATATTTTCTGGGTCAAGGTTTGGCTTTTCAAGAGAGGCTTTACTACTGCCACTTTTAGTGAGTTTGGTACACATCCTGTGGATAGAGAGCCGTTTATTATGTTCAACATCGGAGGGCCAAGCACAGGAAGCAGCTCTTTCAGTAGTTTAGTTGGAATAGGGTCCAGTATGCAGCTTGAAGGTTTAGAGGCCATGATTATTTTCATCATTCTGTCAAGAGATATAATACTAAAACATTTGAGTGTCTCTCTTGATCCTAGGTCCTGGCAGAGTTGTGCAGACGCAGGACAACTGAGCTTTGAAGGAATACGCAGATTTAAAGAGGAGTACGTAATTTGTTTCTAATAATCATGATCTTATCCTCAAAGAAGTTCATGAATTTATTACTGCTGAAGTGAAAGCCATCCCCGCTTGGGGAATGCTGCTTTTTAGTTAGCTTTGTGACAGTATCAAAAATAAAATTTGGATTGTTCATATTTTCCTCAATTAAGATGGAAAAATAGGATGATCGAGCAGCAGTAAGGGCTCTTCGATACTGCACAGTACTGTCTTTCCAAGCTAGTTGGAAGACTTCCAGTTTGGTGTGGCGCCATTTCCGTTCCAATTTTCTGGAAGCTTGCTTCAGAGCTCAGGTATTTTCTGTATACCGGGGAGCTAGTTTCTTACGACAAATGTTTTTAGTTTTTAGGGGTGCAACTGCATCTAGGGTATTGCGCAAGGTTAAATTGAGTTCCTCAGTTAGGTGGTTAACTGATTTTTGTCCTCTGACATCCTTGGGTAGGCAGAGGGAGTCTGGAAGGGCATCAAGGAATCTTTGTGTTGTCTGTGAATTTATAGCACTTTTGATGCTCTGGTTGGGGTCTGAGCAGATTATTTGTTTCAATTGCAAACTTAATAAAATGGTGGTCCGATAGTCCAGGAATATGAGGAAAAACATTAAGATCCACAACATTTATTCCATGGGACAAAACTAGGTCCAGAGTATGACTGTGACAGTGAGTAGGTCCAGAGACATGTTGGACAAAACCCACCGACTTTTCCATGTGAATATTAAAGTCACCAAAAATTTGAATATTATCTGCTAAGACTACAATGTCCGATAGGAATTCAGGGAACTCAATGAGGAACGCTGTATATGGCCCAGGAGGCCTGTAAACAGTAGCTATAAAAAAGTGATTGAGTAGGCTGCATAGATTTCATGACTTGAAGCTCAAAAGACAAAAACGTCATTTTTTGGGGTAAATTGAAATTTGCTATCTTAAATGTTAGCAACACCTCCGCCTTTGGGGGATGCACGGGGGATATGGTCACTAGTTTAACCAGGAGGTGAGGTCTCATTAAACACGGTAAATTCATCAGGCTTAAGCCATGTTTCAGTCAGGCCAATCACATCAAGATTATGATCAGTGATTAGTTCATTGACTATAATTTCCTTTTAAGTAAGGGATCTAAACATTAAGTAGCCCTATTTTGAGATGTGAGGTATCACGATCTCTTTCAATAATGACAGGAATGGAGGAGGTCTTTATCCTAGTGAGATTGCTAAGGCGAACACCACCATGTTTAGTTTTGCCCAACCCAGGTCGAGGCACAGACACGGTCTCAATGGGGATAGCTGAGCTGACTACACTGACTGTGCTAGTGGCAGACTCCACTAAGCTGCCAGGCTGGCTAACAGCCTGCTGCCTGGGCTGCACCCTATTTCATTGTGGAGCTAGAGGAGTTAGAGCCTTGTCTATGTTGGTAGATAAGATGAGAGCACCCCTCCAGCTAGGATGGAGTCCGTCATTCCTCAGCAGGCCAGACTTGGTCCTGTTGTGGGTGAGTCCCAGAAAGAGGGCCAATTATCTACAAATTCTATCTTTTGGGGGGGGCAGAAAACAGTTTTCAACTAAAGTAGAGGAGGGAGTTTAAGGATGATAGGTCCTATGAAAGTTAAGTATTCATCCGTTTTTGCTCAGCTGCCCATAGCCCTGTTCACTCAGCCTCGAGGCAGGGGGGGAGGGTGGAGTCGGCCAGGAGGTAAGGGGACATTGAGTCATAGGATGCGGAAAGGGAGAGTAGGGTCGAAGAGGCAGAACCAAGAAAGAGAGAGAGAGGCCAAATCAAGAAAGAGAGAGAGGCAGAATAGAGAGAGAGGCAAAATAGAGAGAGAGAGGCAGAATAGAGAGAGAGGCAGAATATATATATATAGAGAGAGAGAGAGAGAGAGAGAGAGGGAGAGGGAGAGAGAGAGAGAGAGAGAGAGAATTGCGATGGCGCATGACCATCTGTGTGTGGCTAGCTTTGAAGGAGAGGGAGACCAAAAAAGAAACAAAGTAGTGATCAGAGACCTGGAGAGGGTTGGTGTGAGATTAATAGGCAAACAGCCTCTAGTAAAGATGAGGTCAAGCGTATTACCTGCCTTGTGAGTGGGAGGGGACTGGGAAAGGATGAGGTCAAAAGAGGAGGGGAAAGAAAGAGTTGTCAAGAAATCGAAGGCAGACTTTGGGAGGTTGTAGTCACCAAGTAAGAAGAGCAGTGAGCCATCGTCAGGAAATTAGCTTATCATGGTGTCAAGCTTATGAAGGAACTCTAAGGGAACCTGGTGGGCAATAGATGACAACAATGTTAAGCCTGAGAGGACAAGTGACAGTAACAGCATGGAATTCAAATGAGGAGAAGGACAGGTGAGATGGACAGGTGAGAAATGAGTAGCCCTGTGCCACCACCGTGACGACCAGATGCTCTCGGACTATGAGAGAAAACGTAGTCAGATGAAGAGAGAGCAGCTGGAGTAGTAGTGTTCTCTGGGGTGATCCATGTCTCCATCAGAACTCTGGGTTCTTGACTTCAGATCGGCAGTTCCAAACGCTGCCAGAGACCAGGAATTCCACATGGGTTGTGTGCGCAGGGTACACTAATTTAGAAAGGTTGCAGCCAAGGGGTGGGGTGTGTCTGTAAAGCCTACAGGGAGAGGTGTAAACAGTTATAGAAAAAACACATACAGTAGCTGCCAACGCTACAAAAGAGCAAAATGAGATTATCTGAAAATAACTAGGTAAGATACTCACATGAGAAAGTGGTGTCGAGCGATCCTCTCATAACACCACAGAACAACTCGGCAGAAGCGTCTTAGTTTTGTGACGAGAACATCGCTGACACGACCGCCACTGACACGACCGCCACTGACACAGCCACTGCTGAGAAACAGGAGAGACTGAAGTACTAACACTAATTGCTAATTGCCTTGTAGAGGTGAAGAGCACACCTCCCAGTACTAATAGCTGATTTCCTAGGAGAGGAGAATCCACTCCTCCTCCAATACAGCTCCTGATTACCAAAAACAACAACAGTCACAAATTGCTCTGCTCCTTAATCCTGGTTGATGTGTCAACAAACATCTGCAAGTTATGAGCAGTCAGCAGTTCACACACCAAGTAGGCTACTGGGAAGACAGGCAGCACTTAAAATAGATATCCCTAGCTAGCAAAAAGACAGTACTAGACAACAACAGTTTAAGACAAAATCTATACTGGAGATATCAGGAGTCCTCTAGTTCAATGGTTCCCAACATGGAGTACTTGGCCTAACCATAGGGGGTACTTGAGACCATAGCCTTACTGGTAAAATGCAAATGAGGGGTTACTTCATTATTGCAATAATGAAGCTGGTCAACGCCTCCCATCCGTATTTAACCTTTATTTAACTGAGCAAGCCAGTGAAGAACAAATTCCTATTTACAATGACGGCCTACACCGGCCAAACCCAGATGATGCTGGGCCAATTGTGCACCTCCCTATGGGACTCCCAATCATGGCCGGTTGTGATACAGCCTGAATTTAAACCAGGGTGTCTGTCGTGATGCCTCTAGCACTGAGATGCAGTGCCTTAGACCACTGCGCCACTCAGGAGTCCATTGTTGAGAGCCCAACAAGCAGATTTGGTTTACAGCTCTGTATAGCAAAGTACATCCTCCTGAATGTTCATGACAAACAACAGATGTCTGGAATGGGTCAAAATGTTAGGATTTGTATGTGAGAAAGGAGTATCCCTCAGCCAGATAGCATTTGCTGTGTAGACAGTTCCAATTGTATAGAAACCAGGGTTTGGCCCCTAAGACAAGGCTCCTCCCATCAGCCATTCACACCAGAGACATCTTCTCCCTGGTACCTCATATAATGCACAACACCAACTCATTCTATGGAATGTCGGCTATGGGTTCTATCATCAAGCCATCATGAATCAATTGCCAGCGCCAAGCCCCAGAAGCCCAACTCAGTCCCACAGACACAGATGAGAGAGTACTAAGAAACCGTATTCGATGCATAAACAGTATTATAACATAATCTTGTAATTTTTCTACCATATGATGCAATAGCTGAAAAGGGTAGGAAATACTGCTCTAGCTTATTTCTATAAATAAGTCTTCTAATTCAGCATTTATCGCACAACGTTAAACTTGATCATATTAATGTCTAATACAAAATGATTTGCATACATTTATCATCTTTCTCCCAACATACTGTACAAATGGGATCCCATTCATGGGGAACTGGATATACAGCCTCCCTGCTGATAGTAGGGAAGCCAGAGTTATGGAGTTATTTTCACCACACACACACACACACAAGAACACGCACACACACGCACGCACGTGCACGCGCTCCAGAGGTAGTGTGGATAGAAAGTAATTACATTGGCCCTCCCGAGAAGCTTCTTCCACAATCCTCCAGGAAAGCACAAATTAAAACATTTGAGATTCCATTTTGTTGGAATTTAATCAAATCTAATTGCTCTGTAAAATCTAAAAGACAGCCCCATACTAAAAAGGTCAGCCAGAGCAATACAAAGGTTACAGTTGCGTTAAAGTTTGCCTATGGATTTTTGTTAATTGGCTTCACATCGAACTTGTCAATCAAAAATTGTCCAAGCACTAATATCACTATGGGCAAAATCTGAACATGAGAAGCATATATGAAACTCATCCCACATATATTGATGTCAATGGGGAGATTTGCAAAAAAAATTCAAGGTTAGAATAACTAATTGATTTACCATAGCACTTACGAAACAGACCAAACAGTTGTCCAACAAAGCCCTTATCATGATTAATCTAGTTGGCTGCGTCTCAATCTACTTATGTGGCCCTTCTGCATCTGCGGTGGAAGGTAGCAGAGCCACAGCACTGCTTGTCAGACCAGGAGATATCCCGAAAGCGCTCTTCTCACGAAAGCGTCTGCAGTGTCTGAAAAGTTTGGGCTACAAATTAATAAAACCACTCTCACGAACTCCGTTTTGCTCTACGACCCCCACAAGTGTCATGGGACTTGTCTGAAGGTAACCCGGTACTGGTTTAAAAAATGAATAAAGGTATGGAAGTAGTTTTGTGTCAACAAAAAAAAGGTTAAAATGTGTCAACAAAGGTAAATATTTCCTGAGCTTTCTCTACCTCCTATAAATAGGACAGACACTTTTTTTTGACTGTCTGTTTTGCCATTCATTTGAATGTTATTCAATGCGTTTCTATGGACTATAGCAGTAAAGGCCAAATTCAGTATTATAACAAATCATTTAAAAATTGACACAGCCTCCCTGCAGATAGTTCTTACATGGGTCCTGAAATTCTAAACCAAATAGCAAATTGATCCATGGTATGACCATTTTAAAACAATCCCTACCAAAGTCTTATAATTAACTACCAGAGAACGCTGGCCTTGCCCTGATATTTGTTTTCAAAATGCTCTGAAACCCTGAGTCAGGTGTGCATTGAAATAGCTCCTTCAGAAAAATACATTCTGTGGCGTCTGAGACAGAATGCGCCCTTGTCTGATTCTCAGACCTTTAAAGCCACCAACCTTCTCTCTCTCTTTCTGTATTTCTTTCTCTCTTTCTCTCTCTCTTTCTCTGGTCTTTCTCTCTCTATCTCTCTCTCCCTCTCTATCTCTCTCTCTCCACTTATCTCTACCCCCCCACACACACACACTCACACACATATAAGCACACACAGAGAGAGAGAAAAAGAGACAGAGAGAGAGAGTGACATACACAGCTGCCTCTCTCTTCTCTTCCCAGTGCCTGTGTCCTCGCTTGGGATTTTATGACACAAATAACAAAACACAGGAACAGATTGGGGCCCTCTGAGTGCTGCACACACTCTGAACACTGGAGCTATGGTAATTGGACAAACCCAGCTCTCCCTTCATTCACAATCGCTTTGTTTCAGATGCATGCCTTGTCTCTGTTGTTTCAGCTTTGTATGTGGTCATTTTTTATAAAGCTGTTTAATGTACAGTATTTAGTGTTGTGGTTGTGTGTAATAGATTAAGTATGTGTAGGTGGAGTGTGTGTGTGGGGGGTGGGTTGTGTGTGTGTGTGTGTGTGTGTGTGTGTGTGTGTGTGTGTGTGTGTGTGTGTGTGTGTGTGTGTGTGTGTGTGTGTGTGTGTGTGTGTGTGTGTGTGTGTGTGTGTGTGTGTGATCAGGTTGCTTAATTTCTGCTCTGTTCCTCGATGCATTTACATGTCGGTTACATATACACTCATATTAAGAGTAAAAATAAAATAGTGCTGGAGCACCATTATAACATTCAAGGCTACTCCCCCTGACACCCAGAAATAGAGGGTTTAGTTGGGTTCTAGGCTTGACACAGACATAATATGATACAACTGCCACTCTCCCTCTAATAATGACTAACATCTCGTCTGCTGTGGGATTTACTGCTGTGTTAGTTTGATGAATTTGCAGGAAACAACTGAAATAAAATGAGCAGAAGGATTGGCAGTAGTTGGTAGTTCTGTCCCCTGACTTTCAGCCAACTAGGAGAATATAAATACGATTGGTTCACTAATGAATCAGTTTAAACCAAGTTTTCAACCCCCACATTGTGCTAAAAACAGATATAGTTTATTGAAGGAAATGTTGTTCCAGTTGAGAAATGTTTTGAAAAATCAAAGTCTATTAGCTACTTTTTATTTTATATGCTCTTTTCGATGGGGGTGGGGTGGGGGGTTGAGCGGGCACACCGCTGATGTTCCCTTGAGCAAGGAAACTTAACCCCCTAAACTGCTCATTGGGCGCTGCACTGCAGCTACCCTCTGCTCCAGCCTCTCCAACCTAACTATATTAACTCTATAAACTCTATCAACTCTGTTAGCTCAATTAGCTCTATAAACTATATTAGCTCTATAAACGATATTAGCTCTATTAACTCTATAAACTCGGTTAGATCTATTAGCTCTATAAACTCTATTAGTGCTATTAGCTCTATAAACTATATTAGCTCTATTAAGCTCTATTAGCTCTATTAAGTTATGTTAGCTCTATTAGCTCTATTAAGCTCTGTTAGCTCTATTAGCTCTGTTAGCTCTATTAAGCTATATCAGCTCTATTAAGCCAGGTTAGCTCTATTAGCTCTATTAGTTATATTAGCTATATTAGCTATATTAATCTGTGTTAGCTCTATTAGTTATATTAGTTATATTACCTATATTAGCTATATTATTCTTTGTTAGCTCTATTAGCTCTATTAGTTATATTAGCTCTATTAGTTATATTAGTTATATTAGCTCTATTAACTCTATTAGCTATATTAGCTTCATTAGCTATATTAGCTCTATTAGCTCTGTTAGCTCTGTTAGCTCTATTAGCTCTGTTAGCTCTGTTAGCTCTATTAGCTATGTTAGCTCTATTAGCTATGTTAGCTCTATTAAGCTCTGTTAGCTCTATTGGTTATATTATCTCTATTAGCTATATTAGTTATATTAGCTCTATTAAGCTCTATTGGTTATATTAGCTCTATTAGCTATATTAGTTCTATTAGCTCTATTACCTATTTGAGTTATATTAGCTCTATTAGCTCTTATGGTGTTTGGACCTGGATTTGGTCTGGAGAAGTCTGCATGCCAGTGCTAGACTATGTGGGCGTTGCGTAAGAAGGTGCATGGTCTGATACAGCACTGTGTCTCATTAGACTCCAATGGGGAGAGATGTCTGCTGACGGGACAGGAGTCCTGAGGGGTGGGGGGGGAAAACACTTGAGTAAAAGTAAAGATACCTTAATCGAAAACAGTTTGCTTGTTTTAAATATACTTTATTATCAAAAGAAGATGCAATTGCTATAATATACTTAAGTATCTGTCACGGTTTTCTTTATGTGGAAGAGAGTCGGACCAAAATGCGGCGTGTAGATTGCGATCCATGTTTATTTAACCTGATGCAACACGAATCTAAACACAAACACTACAAAACAATAAACATAACGAAAACCGAAACAGCCTAATACTGGTGCACATACACAGCGACAGTAACATCAAGACACTAAGGACAATCACCCACAAAACCCAACACCAAACAGGCTACCTAAATATGGTTCCCAATCAGAGACAATGACGAACACCTGCCTCTTTTTGAGAACCATATCAGGCCAAACATAGAACTAGACAAACTAGACATGTAACATAGAATGCCCACCCAGCTCACACCCTGACCAACCAAAACATATAAATATACAAAGTAAACTATGGTCAGGGTGTGACAGTATCAAAAGTAAAAATGTAAATCATTTATGATTCCTTATATTAAGCAAACCAGACGGCTTCATTTTCTTATATATTTTTATTTATTTATGAATAGCCAGGGGCACACTGCAACACCCAGACATAATTTACAAACGAAGCATGTTTGCATCGTGAGTCTGCCAGATCAGAGGCAGTAGAGATGACCAGGGTTGTTCTCTTGATGAGTGCATGAATTGGACCATTTTCCTATTCAAAATGTAAGGAGTACTTTTGGGTGTCAGGGAAAATGTATGGAGTAAAAGTAAAAGTTGTCTAAAATATAAATAGTAAAGTACAGATATCCCAAAAAACTACTTAAGTACTTTACACCACTGTGAGTGTTGTCTCTCTGTTATGTATGTGGCCAGTGTAGCTGAGGCCTACCGTCCTAAATGCTCTCCTGCAGCCCCTTTCTCTGTGCATTAAGATCAACCTCATAAATCACCTCTGGGCTGGCGATGCAGAGGTTTGCCAGGCCTGTGTGTCTACTCTAGAGCACGAGAAAGTGGAGGGGGTAAATAATGAGAGGAAGAAGAGAGAGGTTAAAGGAGGAGAGAAAGCATGGGTTTTGTTTTTATCTATGTAAATAGCCTAATGCATGTCATTATCTAACAGCCCATCATTAATTGTACATTCTTAAAATAACACAAGTGTGTAAAGTACACGGAATCTGATTACATTGTGCCATGTACATTCAGAGAGAAGAAGTGCAAGCTCCTGAACATAACCCACATTGAATGCAAGAGAACTATAAAGCTTCACCACGTTACCCTCCTCTTCCTCCTCTTCTTCACTCCCTTCCTTCTCTTGTCCCTTCCCTCTTCCTCCTCTTCCTCTCTTACCTACTCATCTCCCTCCCTTCCCTCCTTTTTCCTCTCTCCTCCTCTCCCTCTCTTTTCCCTACTCACCTCCCACCCTTCCCTCCTCTTTCCTCACTTCCTCATCTCCCTCAGTTCCCTACTCATCTCCCTCCCTTCCCTCCTTTTTCCTCTCTCCTCCTCTCCCTCTCTTTTCCCTACTCACCTCCTACCCTTCCCTCCTCTTTCCTCACTTCCTCATGTCACTCAGTTCCCTACTCATCTCCCCCTTCCCTCCTTTTTCCTCTCTCCCCCTCTTCCTCTCTTCCAAACCATTTGATTCACAATAGTTCTCCTGGTGACCTGCTGATCAGGTTGAGAAAGGCCATAGCAGAAAGGTCCACATACATGGGGCTGCGTGTGGTGAGCAACAAACATTGCTGATTTTAGTCCTGATTGCCAATCAGATGTCCTTTGTGTCCTTTGGTTAAGACAGAATCTCAGTTCAGGGTGCTTGGTTCTTCTAACCTCCTTTTCATAGACTGTTCAGCAGTCTACAGGGGATGTGTGTAATCCACTGAAAAACAATATATATATTTTTTATTTTTATTAGTTCACTCTACAGTCACAAAAATGTTTGCACTATGATGTGACATGCTACACTTTGCTTGTTGAAAGTGCTATATCTTTAAAACTTGGACATTTGGACTGTATCAACAGTGGACTAATTACATTTTTGGGGGTGATTATTCCTTTAAACAAAAGGAAACTTCAGCTGCTGTTAAGCAGCCCTTTGTATTCGATCATAAGGGCTTCAAGTACTTTATTTTACCATATGCTAGTGTCTCTGGTTGTCTTCCCTTTTATTGAGACACTCTGGGACAAGAGTGACAAGAAAAAACTTTGACTAGGAATACTCCGTGACTGTGTGAATACAGGCCCTGGTCTTTGACTAGGTACGGGACAGGAATACTCCGTGACTGTGTGAATACAGGCCCTGGTTTTTGACTAGGTACAGGACAGGAATACTCTGTGACTGTGTGAATACAGGCCCTGGTCTTTGACTAGGTACAGGACAGGAATACCCTGTGACTGTGTGAATACAGGCCCTGGTGCAAGAGGCTGAGCAGATGCTCCACGTTGGAGCTGGGTTCACACCATTGACTCTGTTCATGTTAATGTACTCACTGTAATGTCTCTTTGGATAAAAAAAATAACTATTTTACTAGTATTAACATAGTATTATAATAACAGTAAGGGGTGGCAGGTAGCCTAGTGGTTAAGAGTGTTGGGCCAGTAACTGGAAGGTTGCTGGTTTGAATCCCCAAGATGACTAGGTGAAGAACCTGTTGATGTCCCCTTGAGCAAGGCACTGGATCAGAGCATCTGCTTAATTACTAAAATGTAGAGGAAGCTAACACCTGTGGAGTGAGTTGTAGTAATAGGGTGCCATCTATTAACGATGAGTGTCCAGCATCAATCAAACAGGTAGAGGCGGCCACTGGTATTCTAGGCTACATCTTCATATAGACACTCTGAGACTCTTGGTTATTATCACTGAAGCAGGTGCATTATATTTACCATCACAGTTTATAGAATAACTGTAAGAGTTAAAAACATAATCTGAACTACTGAAGTGAATAAAAAGTAGAAGCCTAATTTACTGTAAAAAAAATTTACAATATATATTTCCTCAAACCATCCCTCTCTGATCACGACACACGTACAAGACACCATGAAGTCAAATCAGTGTGTTCTTAGTGGACTCCTCCTGTGCATGGAGGCCTCCTCCTGCATGTTGAGGACTCCTCCTGTGTGTTGAGGACTCCTCCTGTGCGTTGAGGACTCCTCCTGTGCGTTGAGGACTCCTCCTGTGCGTTAAGGCCTCCTCCTGTTTCGTTGAGGTCTCTTCCTGTGCATTGAGGCCTCCTCCTGTGCGTTAAGGCCTCCTCCTGTGCATTGAGGCCTCCTCCTGTGCATTAAGGCCTCCTCCTGTGCGTTGAGGTCTCTTCCTGTCCGTTGAGGTCTCTTCCTGTGCGTTGGGGTCTCTTCCTGTGCGTTGCGGACTCCTCCTGTGCGTTAAGGCCTCCTCCTGTGCGTTGAGGACTCCTCCTGTGCGTTGAGGACTCCTCCTGTGCGTTGAGGTCTCTTCCTGTGCTTTGCCCTAGGCACCAAGGCTGGATTTGACAGGGAGGTCCTGAGTTTATGCAGCGTGGCATTGGGGTTGGCACACACCATTACACGCAGGCCCCGAGTCCCTGCACGCAGGAGCATCACACACACACAAACACACACATAGACACCCACGGAAATATTACACAGAGAAACACAAACACACGTATGAAGAGGCGCATAAACACAGACACACATACTGATAGCTTCCTGCATGGCCAGTGCAGCCAATGAGTTAGCTGGTTGTCCCCCTTTCCTTTCCGAACCTCATTGAGTCCGGAGGTTGGAGGCTCTCCATCAATTAAATATCTATGGGAATAGTTCAGACCTCACTGGGTCCAATCTCTGAAAGCATAACAGCAACAGATGGTGGAAGTGCCCCTGAATGCTCTCTCTCTCTCTCTAGCGCGCTCTCTCTCTCTGTCTCTTCTCTCTCTGTCTTTTCCTGCTGTAGCAAACTGTCTCAAATTAAGATCCTACATCTGTAGTAAAGAGATATGGAAGCAAGATACATTTTCTGTTTTCAATGCAGTATTTCCTGCCAGTATGACACACTCATGAGTCCTGTGCAGTGGCGGCCGCTGATTGGCTGAATACCCGTGGTGCAGGTGGTGGTGGTGTTAGAAAGCATTATCTAACTAGCGATAGCTAACATTATGTTACAAAGCATTATCTAACTGGCGATAGCTAACATAATGTCACAAAGCATTATCTAACTGGTGATAGCTAACATAATGTCACAAAGCATTATCTAACTGGCGATAGCTAACATAATGTCACAAAGCATTATCTAACCGGTGATAGCTAACATAACGTCACAAAGCATTATCTAACTGGCGATAGCTAACATAATGTCACAAAGCATTATCTAACCGGTGATAGCTAACATAACGTCACAAAGCATTATCTAGCTGGTGATAGCTAACAATGTCACAAAGCATTATCTAACTGGTGATAGCTAACATAACGTCACAAAGCATTATCTAACTGGTGATAGCTAACATAATGTCACAAAGCATTATCTAACTGGTGATAGCTAACATAACGTCACAAAGCATTATCTAACTGGCGATAGCTAACATAATATCACAAAGCATTATCTAACTGGTGATAGCTAACATAATGTCACAAAGCATTATCTAACTGGTGATAGCTAACATAACGTCACAAAGCATTATCTAACTGGTGATAGCTAACATAATGTCACAAAGCATTATCTAACTGGTGATAGCTAACATAATGTCACAAAGCATTATCTAACTGGTGATAGCTAACATAATGTCACAAAGCATTATCTAACTGGTGATAGCTAACATAATGTCACAAAGCATTATCTAACTGGTGATAGCTAACATAACGTCACAAAGCATTATCTAAATGGCGATAGCTAACATAATGTCACAAAGCATTATCTAACTTGTGATAGCTAACATAATGTCACAAAGCATTATCTGGCAATAGCTAGCTCCCAGTTAGTCATATATTAGTTTAGATAGACTTGAAATTGGCATGGGAGATAACTAGTTATCAAGCTACCAGCTAGTTAAGGTCAAAGATAACTGGTTAATTTGACCAAAATATTTACCAAACTATTTCTCAATGTTTCTCAAAATTACTGTAACTAATTAATTTGATAATTTTTTGTGATACACGCGGTTTTATGCTGTTTTAGTCCACACAACATGTTGTCCTGTCACCCACAGTAGAACCTGATGAACACCATGGGGGGAAACAATAAAATTGGCCAGCCACAGCATTTTTGTCCTACCAGATCCGCCATGACAAGGTTCTAGCTAGTGTATCCCTCTGTCCTTTGACTCTTGTTGGATGTAGATGTTTATCAGGTCCCAGGCTGCCATGACTGTTATGATTATTTACAATTTCCATTTTTGCTTTAGCGCCATCTGTACCTGATAGAGCAGATCTAGTCTCACCATCTGGCGCGAGAGACTCATTGGGAGAGAGACTAGAGCAGACCCAGAAGTTCTGACTGAACACACCTTTGAGTACCCCACCCCAGGACATTTACTTTCTGCTATTATAATCTATGCTATGAAGTCCTGCGAGTTCATTGGGGTAATTCCCCCTCATAGCAAATAGCTGGCAAAACAATCCAAGCAATTTTCGCAAGGCCTACGCCCCCGTGGAGGCGGAGCTGCTGCTGCTGGCAGAGGAGTCACTGAGTAGTAAGTATCTGAACTGCTTGTTTTGAACAATATATTTTGGAAACAGGAAAATGTACACATTTACAGCACTTTACATAATCCATGAATTAATGGTCCAATATTCCTATGGATCCTCACAGGCCACTGAACCACACAATCTATCAGGCTCACTTTGACTTGGGCTGTTTGCCTCAGCAACGTGGCTTGTCAGTATTCAGTTCACAGACCACGTCTCACTCTGATCAAAGGGAAGATACAGAACCAGTTTGCTCCTTTTTATACCTTTTTCAAACCTTATTGTAAACACTTTTATATATATTATATACCTTTTATCATAATTATTTTATGCCTCTTTTATTCCTTTTTATACTGCTATCTACTGCAGTGATACAGCTTGTTTAAAACGGACGAACGCTGTACATGCTATTGTTCCGTCTGGTTTAATCAGGCTAGCTCTGATGCAGTGCTGTAAATCATCAACCATTGTTTTCCATCACGATGAACACTCAACACTGACATCAGCTATGTTTAGGTGGTGTTAATTGCTTGACTACAAGATATAATTTAGAAAATTGAGAGGGTACCGCAATTTAGTCATTAGCGTTCCATCACACTAATTATCATGTTGGTCGTATAATCAAGATATTGACCCCGTTCTCTCAATTCAACAGTGGCTTGACAGCAGCTATGGTTTAACAACAAATCCTAGCTGCTGTTGTTATCCAACCCAAAATACTGTTTGTAGTTCCCCATTATATTTCTGTTCCTTTGGCTTGCTATTACTTTTTTATTACGGTGTTGTTACCATATAGATCCTATTAGTGTATTATAATTCCAAATGATATGGTTATTATGATATGGTTATTACATTGTAATAATGATAGCTGGCGTATCAAGTCAACCTGATAACACACAGATGTAAAACGTTCTATTCCACAACATATTTCCATGTTTCCTAAGTTAAATGTCCAATGCAACTGTTTTATCTCAATATCAAATCATTTCCGGGTAACAATTGAGTACCTTGCTGTGACTGTTTTCAATCAAAATGGACAAAAATAAACAAAAATAGATTCTTAGCAAAAAGCAATGTCTCAAGCAAGAATTTTGCTAGGGCTGTCTGGTAGTCTGAGTGGGGAGGGGAAAACTGAAAACTAACTGTTATTGGCAAAGAGGTTTGGAACGCTCTTTCTTATTAGTTGATGAACTAATTTACATCCTGGTGATGTCACCAGGCAGGTCAAAACCCTATCCCACCAAAACAGGCTGAAATATCAGCCGGTCTTTTCAAAAAAGCTCTTAAACTAAAAGGGCATTATCATAATTTTCACTATTTCACAGTATTATTCCAACCTTATAGTGTGGAAATATATATAAGACACAAGCAAATCACGTTTTTGACTGCACTGGGCCTTTAAGTCCTTGGTTGGTACCAGACAAATGCTGATACTCCTTCTATTTGGCATAGGCATTCTCCCCACAACTAAGCGCGGATAAGGACAAAGATACAACACGACCATCAGCAAGACAGAGGAGTTGTGCCCCATTTAGCATAATAAGTACTATAAAGATGATTGCACAACATATATATACTTCCTCTCACATGATATTCTCACACGCTATTCTCACATGCTATTCTCAGACGCTTTTCTACCATAAGTACTCTATGTTTGCATGAGTGTGTCCTACCATACCGTGTGACCTACAGTACATGGTATACAGTAACAGTCCTACCATATCGTGTGATCTACATTACATGGTATACAGTAACAGTCCTACCATACCGTGTGATCTACAGTACATGGTATACAGTAACAGTTCTACCATACCGTATGATCTGCATTACATGGTATACAGTAACAGTCCTACCATACCGTATGATCTACAGTACATTAGTATACAGTAACAGTCCTACCATACCGTATGATCTACATTACATGGTATACAGTGACAGTCCTACCATACCGTGTGATCTACAGTACATGGTATACAGTAACAGTCCTACCATACCGTGTGATCTACATTACATGGTATACAGTAACAGTCCTACCATACCGTGTGATCTACAGTACATGGAATACAGTAACAGTCCTACCATATCGTGTGATCTACAGTACATGGTATACAGTAACAGTCCTACCATACCGTATGATCTACAGTACATGGTATACAGTAACAGTCCTACCATACCGTATGATCTACAGTACATGGTATACAGTGAAAGCTGGAGCTCCATTCACTGATTCCACAGATACAGTAAAAATACACATGTATACAGAGTGATGGTTTATTCATGTAACACACACACACACGTCTGCTCTGGGGCAATCTGTTGGAGACAATGTCATGTTGAATTGCAGAGAGATGACACATGCATTCCCTTGGCAGATGGAGACTGCAACAGGCAATCTGGCCAAGACAGTATATTCACATATTGTAGAGCAGGTATTCCCAAACTGGGGTACGCTACCATCTGGGGTATGCTCGGGTACCGCAATGCCGCCGGGGGTACGCCAAGTTAAAATGTGATTCACATGTTAAAAAATATATTTTTCACAATTAAAAAAATGTACATTTACACATTTTCATTTTTTTCTCGCCTGAGTAGCCTTGATTCACTGCCAAAATAAAATTAATCCATCTAGTGTTCAGCGAAAGAACAACACAATGTCAAATACAGGTAGCCTAGTCAAGTAATTAACATCCAATCACATTAACTGTTAAGGGCTGCGTCCATAGAGACACATACCAGCTCTACTGGTAGTACTGCTACTACCAGCAGTACTACACCTGCACCTGTCGACGACACAAGTTGTTCTGCTTCCATGAGCACATCCAATGCTAGCATCAGTAATTCTACATTTGTTGTTAGCCCAGCTAGCATGGACACTGACAGTTGTCAATCTGATGCAGCCGAAGAGCTACTGCCCCCTTACCCGGGATAGCACCAAACAACAGTCAAGGATGTTGAACCATCGAAGAGGCGCAAATAGAACTATATTGATTTGGGGTTCACTTACGGTGCCTTGCAAAAGCATTCACCCCCCTTGGCATTTTTTATATTTTGTTGCATTTCAACCTGTAATTTAAATAGATTTGGATTTGGATTTCATGTAATGGACATGTACAAAATCGTCCAAATTGGTGAAGTGAAATGAAAAAAGGGAAAGTGGAACGTGCATATGTATTTACCCCCTTTGCTATGAAGATCTGGTGCAACCAATTACCTTCAGATGTCACATAATTAGTTAAATAAAGTCCACCTGTGTGCAATCTAAGTGTCACATGATCTGTCACATGAACTCAGTATATATACACGTGCTCTGAAAGGCCCAGAGTCTGCAACACCACTAAGCAAGGGGCACAACCAAGCAAGCGGCACTATGAAGACCAAGGAGGTCTCCAAACAGGTCAGGGAAAAAGTTGTGGAGAAGTACAGATCAGGGTTGGGTAAAAAATTTTTATCAGAAACATCCCACAGAGCACCATTAAATCCATTATTTAAAAAATAATAATAATATGGCATCACAGCAAACCTGCCAAGAGAGGGCCGCCCACCAAAACTCACAGACCAGGCTAGGAGGGCATTAATCAGAGAAGCAACAAAGAGACCAAAGATAACCCTGAAGGAGCTGCCAAAGTCCACAGCGGAGGTTGGAGTATTTATCCATAGGACCACTTTAAGCCATATCCTCCACAGAGCTGAGCTTTACGGAAGAGTGGACAGAAAATAAGCCATTGCTTAAAGAAAAAATTAAGCAAATACATTTGGTTTTCGCCAAAATGCAAGTGGGTGACTCCCCAAACATATGGAACATACTCTGGTTTTATGAGACTAAAATTTTGATTTCTGGCCATCAAGGAAAACGATATTGTCACGCCCTGACCATAGAGAGCCATTGTCTCTCTATGGTGTAGTAGGTCAGGGCGTGACTAGGGGTTATTCTAGTTTATTATTTCTATGTTGTGTTCTAGTATAATTTTTCTATGTTGGTGTGTTGTATGATTCCAAATTAGAGGCAGCTGGTAATCATTGTCTCTTATTGGGGATCATATTTAAGTAGCTATTTTTCACACCTGTGTTTGTGGGATATTATTTTGTGTTTGTGCATGTGCACCAACAACGTGTCGTTGTTCATTTATTGTTTTGTTTTGCTTAAGTTTCACTTTATAATAAAGATGTGGAACTCTATGTACGCTGCGCCTTGGTCCAGTTCTTATGACAACCGTGACAGTTATGTCTGGCGCAAACCCAACACCTCTCATCATCCTGAATTTAAGGAATGATGGATGGCACTAAATACAGGGATATTCTTGAGGGAAACCTGTTTCAGTCTTCCAGAGATTTGAGACTGGGACGAAGGTTCACGTTCCAACAGGTCAATGACCCTAAGCATACTGCTAAGGGGAAACATTTAAATGTTTTGGAATGGCCTAGTCAAAGCCCAGACCTCAATCCAATTGAGAATCTGTGGTATGACTTAGAGATTGCTGTAAACCAGTGGACCCCATCTGCCTTGAAGATTGGTCAAAAATCCCAGTGGCTAGATGTGCCAAGCTTATAGGGGCATACTTAAAGAGCCTTGCAGCTGTAATTGCTGAAAAAAAGTGGCTCTACAAAGTATTGACTTTGACTTTGAATAGTTATGCACACTCAAGTTTTCTGTTTTTTTATTTCTAGTTTCACAATAAAAAAATATTTTGTATCTTCAAAGTGGTAGGCATGTTGTGTAAATCAAATGATACAAACCCCCAACAAATCAGGTTGTAAGGCAACAAAATAGGAAAAATGCCAAGGGGGGTGAATACTTTCACAAGCCACTCTTTATTGGGAGTAGTGCCTTTCACAGTGTGTTATATGTGCAAAAGTACTATCTCACAACTCGATGAAACATTCACTCTTGCACAGACATTTAGAAACAAAGCACGCCAATTTGAAAAAAAAGCCACGGGAGGTTTTGAGTGAGAATTAAAACAACTTTTGAGTAGTAAGACATGAATAAAGTCAAAAGATACCATTAATAAGAAGGGGCTAGAAACGTCTTATATGGTGAGCTACCCAGTGGCTAGGACAGGAAAGTCCCATACTATTGTGGAGGACTTAATTCTTCCTGCTGCCATGAATATGGTGTGTGTGTGTGTGTGTGTGTGTGTGTGTGTGTGTGTGTGTGTGTGTGTGTGTGTGTGTGTGTGTGTGTGTGTGTGTGTGTGTGTGTGTGTGTGTGTGTGTGTGTGTGTAAGTAAAGAAATAAAACAGCGGTTAAAAGACATTTGAAAAAAGAGCAGAAAGGCTATATACAGACAACGGTCAGTCAGGCTTAATGAGGTAGTATGTACATGTAGGTATCGTTAAAGTGACTATGCATATACAGTATGATGAACAGAGAGTAGCAGAAGTGTAAAAAGAGGGGTTGGCGGGTGGTGGGACACAATGCAGATAGCCCGGTTAGCCAATGTGCGGGAGCACTGGTTGGTCGGGCCAATTTAGGTAGTATGTACATGAATGTATAGTTTAAGTGACTATGCATATAAAATAAACAGAGAGTAGCAGCAGCGTAAAAGAGGGGTTGGGGGGGAACACAATGCAAATAGTCCGGGTAACCATTTGGTTACCTGTTCAGGAGTCTTATGGCTTGGTGGTAAAAACTGTTGAGAAGCCTTTTTGTCCTAGACTTGGCACTCTGGTACCGCTTGCCATGCGGTAGTAGAGAGAACAGTCTATGACTGGGGTGGCTGGGGTCTTTGACAATTTTTAGGGCCTTCCTATGACACCGCCTGGTGTAGAGGTCCTGGATGGCAGGCAACTTTGCCCCAGTGATGTACTGGGCCATACGCACTACCCGCTGAAGTGCCTTGCAGTGATGCAACCGGTCAGATGCTCTCGATGTTGCAGCTGTAGAACATTTTGAGGATCTCAGGACCTATGCCAAATCGTTTTAGTTTCCTGGGGGGGAATAGGCGTTGTCGTGCCCTCTTCTCGGCTGTCTTGGTGTGTTTGGACCAAACCAGTTTGTTGTTGATGTGGACACTAAGGAATTTGAAGCTCTCAACCTGCTCCACTACAGCCCTGTCGATGAGAATGGGAACGTGCTCGGTGCTCCTTTTCCTGTAGTCCACAATCATCTCTTTAGTCTTCTTTACGTTGAGGGATAGGTTGTTATTCAGGGCACCACCTGGCCAGGGCTCTGACCTCCTCCCTATAGGCTGTCTCGTTGTTGTCGGTGATCACCACTACCACTGTTGTGTCATCAGCAAACTTAATAATGGTGTTGGAGTCGTGCCTGGCCATGCAGTCGTGGGTGAACAGGGAGTACAGTAGGGGACTGAGCACGCACCCCAGGGGAGCTCCAGTAATGAGGATCAGCGTGGCAGATGTGTTGCTACCTCCCCTCACCACCTGGGGGCGGCCTGTCAGGAAGTCCAGGAACCAGTTGCAGAGGGAGGTGTTTAGTCCCAGGTTCCTTAGCTTGGTGATGAGCGGGCGCAGTGCCCACTAACCAAGGTCGCCAGGTGCACGGTGTTTCCTCCGACACATTGGTGAGGTTGGCTTCCGAGTTGGATGCGCGCTGCGGCATGGTTGGGTTGTGTTTCGGAGGACGCATGGCTTTCGACCTTCGTCTCTCCCAAGTCCGTACGGGAGTTATAGCGATGAGACAAGACAGTAACTACTAACAATTGGATATCACAAAATTGGAGAGAAAAAGGGGGTAACATTTAAAAAAAATAATAATAATAATTTACAAATATCGTGGAAAAAACACACAATAGCACAATTGGTTAGGAGACCGTAAAACGGTGGCCATCTCACCCGGCACCATAACACGTAATAGGGTAACATGGCAGGCAAAAACCTGAGAAAAACCTGAGAAAAAATCCAGCCAGGAAGTAGGAAATCTGAGGTTTGTAGGTTTTCAAGTCTTTGCCTATCCAATATACAGTGTCTATGGGGTCACTTCCTAAGGCTTCCACCAGATGTCAACAGTCTTTAGAACCTTGTTTCAGGCTTCTAATGTGAAGAGGGATAGAATAAGAGCTGTTTGACTAAGAGGTCTGGCAGAAGGCCATGAGCTCAGTCAGGCATGCACCTGTGAGAGTTTGCTGCGTTCCTTTTAATTTCTAAAGACAAAGGAATTGTCCCGTTGTAACATTATTGAAGATGTATGTTAAAAACATCCTAAAGATTGATTCTATACATCGTTTGACATGTTTCTACGAACTGTAATGGAACTTTTTGACTTTTCGTCTGCCCTGCGCCTCGTGACTTTGGATTTGTGAACTAAACGTGCGAACAAAAAGGAGGTATTTGGACATAAATGATGGACTTTATCGAACAAAACAAACATTTATTGTGGAACTGAGATTCCTGGGAGTGCATTCTGATGAAGATCATCAAAGGTAAGTTAATGCAACCACTGTGTCAGATTTCAAAAAAGCTTTACGGAAAAAGCACACCATGCAATAATCTGAGTACAGCTCTCAGAGACCAAAACAAGCCATGCAGATACCCGCCATGTTGTGGAGTCAACAGATGTCAGAAATAGCATTATAAATATTAATTTTGGGGATAGGGTGCAGCATTTTCACTTTTGGATGAATAGCGTGCCCAGAGTGAACTGCCTCCTACTCTGTCCCAGATGCTAATATATGCAAATTATTATTAGTATTGGATAGAAAACACTCTGGAGTTTCTAAAACTGTTTGAATGATGTCTGTGAGTTTAACAGAACTCATAAGGCAGGCGAAAACCTGAGAAAAATCCAACCAGGAAGTGGGACATCTGCTTGGCCTACCGAATACACATTGAATACACAGCTTGGCCTACCGAGTACACATTGAGATATGGATGAGGTTGCACTTCCTAGGGCTTCCACTAGATGTCAACCATCTTTAGAAACTGGTTTGAGGATTCTACTATGAAGGGGGGGCTCATGAGACCTCTTTGAGTCAGTGGTCTGGCAGAGTGCCTTGGTCTCATGACGTGCGCTCCCGACAGAGTTACCTCTCGTTTCAGTGCCTTTCTGAAGACAAAGGAATTCTCCGGTTGGAACATTATTGATGTTTTATGTTAAAGATTGATTTCATACATCGTTTGACATGTTTCTAAAGGACTGTAACGGAACTTTTCAATTTTTTTCTGGACGAAGTGCCTGCGCCTCATGAAGATGGATTATTGGGCTTAACACGTTAACAACAAGTGGCTATTTGGACATAAATTATGGACTTTATGGAACAAACTGGGATTCCTGAGAGTGGCTTCTGGTGAATATTTATGGTGTTGTTTCTAACTTTGTTGATTCCAAAATGGCGGATATTCCTCTGGCTGTTTTGGGTTCTGAGCGCCGTACTCAGATTATGCTTTTTCCGTTAAAAAAAATGAAATCTGACACAGCGGTTGCATTAAGGAGAAGTCTATCTTTAATTCTGTGAATAACACTTGTATCTTTGTATTTCTGCAAATTTTTAGACTTGGCTATGACCTAACAAAATCATATGTTGTGCTCTTGATGTAAAGCATTATTGAAATCGGACACGATGAGTAGATTAACAAGATGTTTATCTTTCATTTGCTGTATTAGACTTGTTCATGTGTGAAAGTTACATATTTCAAAAATATATTTTTGAATTTTGCGTGCTGCCTTTTCAGCGGAATGTTGTCGAGGGGTTCCGCTGCCCTAGAAAGGTCAAGGAGAAGTTTATCTATAATTCCATGCATAACACTTGTATATTTTATCAATGTTTATTGTGAGTATTTCTGTAAATTGATGTGGCTCTCTGCAAAATCACCAGATGTTTTGGAAGTAAAACATTACTGAACATAACGCGCCAATGTAAACTGAGATTTTTGGATATAAATATGAACTTTACCGAACTAAACATACATGTATTGTGTAATATGAAGTCCTATGAATGTCATCTGATGAAGATCATCAAAGGTTAGTGATTAATTTTATCTCTATTTCTACTTCTTGTGACTGAAAAAATGGCTGTGTTTTTCTGTGACTGGATGCTGACCTAACATAATCGTTTGGTGTGCTTTCGTTGTAAAGCCTTTTTGAAATCGGACACTGTGGTGGGATTAACAACAAGTGTATCTTTAAAATGGTGTATAATACTTGTATGTTTGAGGAATTTTAATTATGAGATTTCTGTTGTTTGAATTGGCGCCCTGCACTTTCACTGGCTGTTGTCAAATCGATCCCGTTAACGGGATCTCAGCCATAAGAAATGTTAACAAGGACAACACACAGGTCTTTCCATCATTGTATGATTTTATGTGTGCAAATGAATTCAAGCTTTCGGACAATGTCAAATGTAATACAGCAAAGCACCTGAGTGAGTTGGGTGCACAATTACGCAGGTACTTTCCTGAAACGGATGACACAAACAACTGGATTCATTATCCCGTTAATGCCCTGCCTCCAGTCCACCTACCGATATCTGAACAAGAAAGCCTCATCGAAATTTCAACAAGCAGGTTCTGTGAAAATGTCATTTAATCAGAGCCACTGCCAGATATCCTACCTTGGCAAATCGCACTGTTAATAAGACACTGATGCCCTTTGCAACCACGTATCTATATGAGAGTGGATTCTCAGCCCCCACTAGCATGAAAACTAAATACAGGCACAGACTGTGTGTGGAAAATGATTTAAGACTGAGACTCTCTCAAATACAACCTAACATTGCAGAGTTATGTGCATCCTTTCAAGCACATCCTTCTCATTAACCTGTGGTGAGTTATTCACAATGAACAAATAAAGTTTTATATGTAAATAAAGAGCAAAATGATTGATTATTATTATATTCATATTTGTGCCCTGGTCCTATAAGACCTCTTTGTCATTTCCCCTGAGCCGGGTTGTGACAAAAACTTACACTCGTTCTTATGTTTAGTAAATGGATCGTATTGTGTGTGTGTGTGTGTGTGTGTGTGTGTGTGTGTGTGTGTGTGTGTGTGTGTGTGTGTGTGTGTGTGTGTGTGTGTGGCAGGCTTACAATGATGGCAAAAAAACTACATCTGAGAGTGCACTGACCCTGGTGCTAGAGGGGGTACACAGCTGGAGGTTGAATGTTCGAAGGGGTACGGGACTGTAAAAAGTTTGGGAACCACTGTTGTAGAGTATTCACACACAGGAACTTTTGCTTCTCTAGAAGCTGAAAGGAATAGGTCCAGTAAGTCATATTCCTGTCATTGACGTTTCCTCGTCTTGGAGCTCCAGAAGGAGAATGGAGAGGAGAGGTATTGATAGGAGGAAGTCCCGTAGGTACCGAAGACGACTCAAGACAGTGCCATTCCGTTTATTCCAAATCTCAGAGCTCCAAACTGAGCGAAGGAGGGGTGTCGCTGGCTAAGGAGCAAGAGGACTGGTCCCCAACACAACACATATGACAATAATTACTACAACGGCCAATGCCCCGCACACCGCAACAATTTCACTGCAGCCTCATGGGTACCCTCAATATGGCCAACAGCCGGCCGGACCGTCACAGAACATTGACTTGAATAGGATACTCCGTTCTAGTGATTCTATTTCTATGACCAAACATGAATCTTGATAGGAAGTTAATCTGTGGGATAACCCTGTTGCTGCCAGTCTGTCTTCTAGCTGTAGAATGCATATAAACCAGCACGACAGGATGGTTCACACACACATCACAGGAGGTTGCTGAGGGGAGCACGGCACATAATAATGGCTGGAACTGAGCGAATGGAATGGCATCAAACACATGGAAACTATGCTCTCACAGTCTCACACTGCAGAATTAGACATTCAACAACATTCTCCAAACGTTGAATTTCAAAATGTTTTTATAACTCTTAACTTTATTGCAAAGTTAAGGGTTAAGTTTCGTCATTCATTCTGAATGATTAAGGTAAGGGTTAAGGTTTGGGATAGGGCTAAACATTAAGTTCAGGCACTCATTCTGAATGGTTAAGGTAAGGGTTAAGGTTTGGGATAGGGCTAAACATTAAGTTCAGGCACTCATTCTGAATGGTTAAGGTAAGGGTTAAGGTTTGGGATAGGGATTAAACATTAAGTTTAGGCACTCATTTTGAATGGTTAAGATAAGGGTTAAGGTTTGGGATAGGGTTAAACATTACATTTAGGCACTCATTCTGAATTGTTAAGATAAGGGTTAAGGTTTGGGATAGGGTTAAATATTAAATGTAGGCACTCATTCCGAATGGTTAAGATAAGGGTTAAGGTTTGGGATAGTGTTAAACATTAAATTTAGGCACTCATTCTGAATGGTTAAGATAGGGGTTAAGGTTTGGGATAGGGATTAAATATTACGTTTAGTCACTCATTCTGAATGGTTAAGATAGGGGTTAAGGTTTGGGATAGGAATTAAACATTAAGTTTAGGCACTCATTCTGAATGGTTTAGATAAGGGTTAAGGTTTGGGATAGGGATTAAACATTAAGTTTAGGCACTCATTCTGAATGGTAAGGGTTACAATAAAAAAACGACTGGGATCGAACCTTCTCATCCAGAGTTATGGAACTATATCCATCCTCCACCCCGTCCCCAAAAAAACGAGCAAAACCAAAGCCTACTTGATGTTATAGTGCTCACTGTTGCCCCTAGTGGCCCGAATTCTGAAGGCATTTTCCCAGCTCCTCAGGAAATGGATAGTTGTCCAATTTCGAGGTCAATCTTGAATGATCTCCCTGGTAATGGATACCATTCCTCAGATTCCGCTCCAGCCAATACCACAAGCCCATCCTCCTGACTTAAGGTACCACCAACCTCCTGTGATGCAGGGGCTCCCAAGTTGCACAGCGGTCTATGGCACTGCATCTCAGGGCTAGAGGTGTCACTACAGACCCTGGTTTGACTCCAGTCTGTTTCACAACTGGCTATGATTGGGAGTCCCATAGGGTGGCGCACAATTGGCCCAGCGTGGTCTGGGTTAGGGTTTGGCTGGTGTAAGCCGTCATTGTAAATAAGAATTTGTTCTTAACTGGCTTGTCTACTTAAATACATTTTAAATGAAGTACACTCTGGATTGAATCCCTGAGCTGACAAGGTAAACATCTGATTTGGAGGGGTTGGGTTAAATGCAGAAGAGACATTTAAGTTAAACTAGGTATATCCCTTTCTCCAAGGTATGTTGGAGAAGAGAGAAGGCAACTTGACGGATCAAGGAGTGATTGATCGGGGGTTAATGTTGAATGGGGGTTAATGCTGGTGAAGAACAGAGGGCCCTAAGGACCAGACCCCTGCAGGCACAGAAAACTGCACCCCTTGTTCCCATGCAGAGACAAACTGCCTGTGGTTTAAAGATTTTGCTTTTATAAAGTTTATCACTTTAGTTACTGTATCCACAACATGGTTCATTTTCAGAACACATTTACAGAGTACCTCCTGATGAATAATGCCGTGCAGGAAAATCATTTTCTGATCTGGGTTCAGCTCAGCTACTTGATCTTGTATTATTTCCTACTTGATCTTGTATTTTACTGTCAAGTTTGGACACCCATCTGTGGTCACACTGGATAACTTTTCAAAACTCAGTCCCAGCTTTGCCGCACACTTACTTATGAACCTCCTCCAATAAATCTTTCCCTGTGGTTGTGCTCTTCATTGACTGCACTTTAGCAAGCTCCTCTGTAATTTCAAAGACTGGGGTTATGCCTTGTAAGAATATCAACAACTCCGCCGTGCCACGTGCGTCACTGCTCTCATCCAGGGCCAAGGAGAAATAGGTGAAATCCTTTACCTTGTCTTTCAAATGTCGTTCCATATTCTCTGCGATTTCCTCAACCCGCTGTGTCCCTGTTCGTCTTGAGAGGGAAACATTTTCAAACAGCTCTTTCTTGTCGGGGCAAAGTATTGCTGCAGAGTCAATGAAACATTCTTTAATGAATTCGCCCTCAGCGAATGGCTTACTATGTTTAGCAATTTTGTGGGACAGTACAGAGCTAGCTCTCGCATTTCTGTTGTTTGCTGAATGCAGTTTTGAGAAAGTTCCTTGCTGCTTTTGCAACTCTTTCGATGCACTTCCCTCTGCTCAGAAGACATATTCCTATATTTCTCTGCATGCTTCGTCTGGAAGAGTCTGGACAAGTTGTAGTCTGTCAAGACAGCAATGCTCTCTTTGTACACTAAGCACACAGCTTTCCCTGATACCTCAATAAAGACATGTTGATGTCCACTCTCACTGGAACACCCGACATTCATTATCTACTTCCCTTTTCTTTGAAATCTTTGAAAAACTAATTTTTGCACAATTTCTAGCAGCTACTATTTGTAACAGTGACGTGTGTGTCACTGTCTGTCCTCGTGAAGTTATTTATACGTGCCTTCAAAATAAATGTCCCACAAGCAGTGAGAGTTAAATCATAACACAAAGGCAAGTATTCATTGGGCTTTTAATTTGAATAACAAATACGTTTTTCAAAACTTTACTATCACAAATTCTTTATGTGATCTGAGCATGATTCCGCGGGCCGTATTGATTCAGGTCGGGGGCTGCTGGCCGGCCTTTTCCCAGGCCTGGTGTAGACTAAGGTAACTAGTTTACAGAGTCAGTTTTGATGTGACCAATGGTATAACCTGCCAAGTCTCCTACAGCATATTCACACAGAAGCCATATACTTTGTATTCTATCTTGGTGTGTCCGTGGAGAACAGTCTTTGGTTCTGGGAGTGTAATGGAGGAAGAGGGAACAGCATGAGAAAGGATGGAACATTACCTCCTCTCCTCACCCTTGGATGGGCTA